>NC_138155.1:11486900-11569400 GCF_964199315.1 Orbicella franksi | reverse complement strand
CAAATTATCTCTGCTGTAAACAATCTACAAAAGAAAAGGAGCAGCGCTTTTAAGCACCGCATTTGATACTTACCGTTTGAACAATCCTTTCCAGTCCATCCCGACAGACAAGAGCATTGGAAGTCATTCGCCAAACTGGTACAAGTCCCACCATTTTGACAAGGTTGGGTTGCACAGAAGTCAAGGGCTGTATGCAATAGTCAAAGTCAAGTTGTTAAAAGAATGCTTTACGATTAAAAAAAAAAAAAGACATTCGTTAGAAATACGGGAAGACTTTGAAATTGTCTCAACGTATTTTCATCGTCGTCGTCAACCAATTCAGGCCATCATTTGCTACTGATATCAATAACTCAAAATGAAGTTTTTTAGTGCTGTATAGTTTCGTTTTTGTCTAAAGGCTAACACTTGCTTGTATTGCACATGACAACTAAGACGATATAGGCGATCACAGTAGTTCGAGAGTGCCTTTCATGAAAGGTACTGCTGCTGTAGTAGCAGCTGTCCAATCTATGTCCCATTCAGGTCGGCATACACTAGGGGACTGCTACACCGACAGTTCTCCTCGTGTGACATGCTCGGTTTTGCGAAAACATTTGTTGTGCGGACGAAATTCTGCCCCCGCAACATGATGCATGAAATTCAGTTGGTTTGAATTCGTGCACCGCGAAGCAGGCACAAAATGACCTCCATTTTTTATGTCGCATTGTATGCATGGCTCTTGCAAACTGTCCCCTCTACAACATAGAAATGAACCAATATCTGCTTCGTGTGTGCACTAGCTTGCGTACTGCTTCGGCAGTATGCACCATATGCTTACGCGTGAAAGGGCTTTTCCTCGCTTTTTGTCCCTGCAACATGTCGCATAGTGTTGGTTAACCTTAAGGTAAAGTGCTCATTTGTGTTTGATCAGTTTGATGCAACGAGACGTTAAACATAAGTCTTGATAGCCAGAAGCACTTCCTTACCAAAACAGATCTGCTCTCGCAGTGAAGCTGTAATTTGTTGCAAATCTGTAAAGCTCACTGCAAATACATGATCTTGGTCCGGATCCGAAGCCATCACGTTCAACTCCGGTCTGTAAAAACAACAACCCGCGCCAACAGCTATGACAGTCACTCCCATGTTACGGAGCGCTTGGGCAGGGGAAGCAACATTGTCTTGGGATAATCCATCCGTTAATACGACCACCACTTTGGGAAGTTGGTCTCTGCTGGTTTCCAAATTGCTCAAGATCTGAGTACGGATCACATTTAACCCTTGGCCTGTCCTGGTTCCGCCGCTCGGGTAAGGCATCCCTTGAATGGCTCTCTCTATACTATCTTTACTGTAATAGGTGTTCAATCGGTGGATTATACGATAGCTGTGCCAGTAGAGGACTGTAGCAACATTGACTTCGTCTCTCCCAACGTTAAAGGTATCAACGAGGTTGGTGATGAAGTCTTTGGAACGCTGAAAGTTCCCTCTTCCTTGACTTTCTATGCTCCCCGATCCATCAACCAAAAACACCAGGTTGAATCGCTGAATTGAACAATCTGACAAAGAGGAAATACGTTAAATTCAAAAGAAGCAAAAGACTTGGGCTGAGCTGAGTGCAAAGTAACGTAGAAAATACTTAGTTAACTAGATATCAACAACGAGTCGATAGCTATAAATTAACCGCTGTAGTACATTAGAAAAACTGACTTTTTGAGTGTTTCGCCAGAGCCCTTTTTCTGCATAGAGGAGCAGCAGCTTTTCAAATTTGCAATCACGTTATCTTAATGATTCTATCACCATGTCTTACAAAACAACAGATGTTTCAGTAAAATAAACAAAATAGATGTTATCTCAGTGAAGGGACACGTAGGTACTAAATGAATATTGCCAAACTTTCTAGAAATACCATGAACTAAAAAAAATAGACCAGTTTCGATATATTGTTATTTTCGCTGTCGAAAAATGTACTTACCCAATTCGCATTGCCTTCCAGAAAATTGCTCAGTGCAGTTACATCCAAAAGACCCCAGGAGATTTTGACACGTTCCTCCGTTTTTACAAGGTGCCGTGATGCATTCGTCCAAAATATCTAAAGTAGACCAAGATATATTTGTTTAGTTATGTAAAAATATATATAAAAAAATAAGAAGTTTGTGTAGCAAAATATTACACGGCAGGTTATGGCTTTAACTCTCACACTATCTCCACCCAGGTGTATCGATATAGTTGCTAATTGTCAGGGTAGCTTGATAGGATGCTGGCGGGAGAAGCGGGGGGGGGGGGGGTGGGGGGTACCTGCAATAAACTAGAATCTCATCGAGGCGGATCGGTAATGTTCATACGTGCTTCATGCTAAAGAGGTCACCAACTGAAAAACTTGACCTCTAATGTCATGATACGCTGTAGCAAAGAAGATACCATGCTATTACTTGAAAAATATCACATATTGTTCAATGGCTATACTGACGTCAGACCATTATTTCAGGTATTTTTTTTTCAAAGACAATTAAGCAATCTCCAAGGCCCCGCGGTGTTTCCCTTAGAATGACATGTAAATTTTATTTAAGTCATCAGAGGGGTGGGGGTGGCAGTCAACACTGAAATAAATAACACGCCAGTGAGGGCGAGACTACCTGCACGTGACTCTTTACATATTCAAAGACATTTCAAGAAAAAAAAAAAAAAAAGCTAAATTCACCATTTCTAAGGACTCTAGATGGATAAAGCTTTTATATATTCAAGGTCTTTTCATGTTTGTGCGAGCCACATTGATATTATGACTGATTAAACATCTCCTCAATACCGATGTTTTGCTCAGCAACCGAAATGGCGTAACAGTCGCAAACCATCGAGAAACAGGGCATTGTAAATTTGCTTTTGAGTAAATATGCCTGTACATACCTTCAGTACAGTTTACACCTCCAATTCCGGGAGGGCATGTGCAATTGAACGTGTTGTTACCAGTATCACTACAATTGCCACCATTCAAACAAGGATTAGGTTCACACACAGAGGGGGCTGAAAAGGCCAAGAAAAAGTACGTATAGTCGCAACATTAAAATTATTATAAATTATCCCATTACTAACATTGCATATCATCAATATGATGATCCAGGCAGAATCTTACGTATGTCACGTCAGGGGTTATCTAGGTTTCAAATGAACTGAACTACAGTGAAGTTTTCTTTGGTGATAAAATGAACTCTTTTCTCTATTTCACCAAACTAAGATCAGGTTAAATAAGACGTTACAACTAAATCATATTGTCTAAGTTTCGGGGTAAGTGTATATTGAAACTTGTAAGTCCAAACCCACTAAAGAGGTTGTGATGGATTACTGGACTTCAAAGGAAATTAATAATTAGTTCATGAATACACTTGTAGAGTGATTTTCAATTACGTGCCATAAAACCAAAACCACATAAATTATTCTGGGCTGTCACAGAGGGCAAAGACAATCAAGTGAGCCAATCAAAAGTCGAGGCAATATAATTATGCAGCCGGCGCGTGCGAGGGGCGGGAAAACATGTGTGAGCCAGTCACGATTGGTTTAGGTTTCAGTCCCTAAGTGTAGTAATGGAAAACCACAATAAATGAAAATTGCTTTCGAAACAAAACGGCTCAAAAAGAAAAAAAATAAAGAAGATGGAAAAAAGCAAAAAACAAAAAGTAAAAATAAAAGAGATAAAAGCTATGCAAACTTGAATTGGGAAATGGTACGTATTTAGCAATTTGGTATATATACTCCACTGTGTATCATAAAAGACTAGATAATACTGGCCATGAATTAAAAATACAATAGTAGACATTTTGATTGCTTTCGAATGTCTCCTTGGTTTGTTGTTGTTGTTGTTGTTGTTGTTGTTGTTGTTGTTAAGAAAGATACATTTACGAAAAATCATTTAGAATTACTCAACTCCTTTCTTCACTAGATCCACACCAACTACGGATAGACCATCAAAGGGTTGCTGTTGTTGTTTTACTTTCCATTTTACTATCATTACTTTTTTGAAGAAATCTACTTACGTGGAATGCAACGGAATCCTCCATCTCTCCCATAATTGTTTCGGCATTCGTGGAGTGGTGGACAAACTGCCGTACTGCATGGATTCCAAGCTAAATTACAGAAAATGGGAGACTCGTTAAGCAATGAAAATACCTTGGAACCTCGATAAACAGGTCACCAACCCACCAAAAAAAATCTGGCCGCATTAACGGGGTGGCCGTATTGAAGGGGTTCTTTGAATAATCATGAATGACTAACTGAACTTTAGTCTGGCCACAAGAAAATGGCCGTAATAACGACGTTGCCGTACTAACGGGGTGCCCGTAAGGCGGGGTTCCACTGTACTAGGAAAGGGAAGCAAAACATATCCTCTGCTTCTCTTTGGACGTGAAACCGAGCATCCGCTCTTCATCAGGCGAAGAGGGGAGAGGAGAGGGGAAGAGAAGAGGAAGAAAGACTTTTCTTCCTTTCCTTTATTTTTGCTCCTCCCTCACCATATCTTGTAAAAGCCCGATACGGAAACGCCGTCAGATTTTTTTGTTTTGTTTTGTAAAGAACTGACAGGAAACAAAAATTAATAAAACAAAACAAAACAAAACAAAAACAATAAAAAAAATCCTTTTCTGCTGAACAAATTTCGTTGGTTATCAAATTCAGGTCGTACGATACCTTGGCAAATCGTGTTTCTTGTATTGCTGATGAAATGTTTCAAAGAAGCAACGTTTGTTTCAAGCCAGTGATCATTTAACGGGTTTGAAGTCAAGAGAATCAACTGTGGCAAGCTAGAGCTGTTATCTAAGGTCATCGCCACAATGGTGACCCCACGTTCTTTCAGTTTTGCAGCATGGTCAGAATGGTCATCGTCAGATTTGCCTAGGATCATCGCTACCACAAGTGCTGGTGTGGAGCCGTGATTATAGATTTCTGTTATTTCCTGCGCTTTCTCGAGCGCTTCACCAAGATTCTTCATGTGACCCATAGAGTAACTAGCATTTCGTAACGTTTCTGCAAAATCGGAGAAGTTTGATGACTGCCCGGGTCTGATGACGATTTCAGCGTCGGTAGCATACGAGATAACTGCGATGTTTGTGAAAGGGATTGTGGAAGCCACTGATATAATGAACTCCACTTGACGTTTTATGTTGTCTTGTCCAACGTTCCTTGCTCTGTCCAAGAGGAACAATACGGTGGACTCGTTGCTGCAGGCTAAAACAAAAGAGGCCATTCAGACAGCCAATCAATCGATCAATCGATCGAACATTCTATTATTTGGGCATAGGATAATAAGAAGCAAAATAAGTTCAGTAAAAGCCGACAGACTCACCTTTTGTGCAATTTTCGCCGTACAAAGACATGTTCGCACATGTACATTCATAACCACCAAACGTTTCCGTACAATGTTTTTCACTGGTGCAGTTGACACTTACGTTTGGGCATTCTTTCACATCTGACGAAAGACACAAGTAGACGTATTCAGATGCATTGTGTTACGAGTGGAGCGTTTGAGCTGAGTTTGTGAGGTCAAGTGTGCGGTTGTTTTGGTAGCCGCTACACTAATTTGGTGTTCTTAGGAACGAGACTCTTAAAGATGAATAAATAGTCATCGAATGCATAATAATATTGTTGACGTGTTCGTGTCTTTAGCCCAGGTTTTGTGGGCGTGGCTTGGAATGTTTTTATTTTTTTACCCATAAGAGGTACCAATTCTAAAACAACGCATTAATTAACATTTTTATAATTTTTAATGTTAATAAAGACGATTGTAATGAGCCCAATGAAGAATAAGTTGATTGTCAAATATCTTCTGACATATTTTTTTCGGCTCAAAAAGTACCGAAAAAACTCTTGCTGTAGACCTTCTGAGGCTGGATTCCCGGCTTTAAGAGGTACCAGAACTGCTTCTTAAGCCCTGAAGACGAGCACCTCCGTAACTTTTATATGGAAAACCCACCCCGTAGCTCCAATGGGTTTACTTTCCAGTACGTCACAAAAACAGAAGAGCAAAACTACATGTACTACGTTGTGATAAATTTAAACCCATAAAAACGTTTCTGATTGTAAGAATCGGCTAAGTGAAGTGGCTATTCCCAATTGGGGCACCTTAAAGGGTATTTTCAGGATTTTTCTACATTTTTTTCGGAGGGGAGAGAGGATGGCGGAACTTTAGCAAGATTTGATTTTTAGCCATAATGTCAGAGTCTGGGAAACACAAAATTGTCCCATTCAGGCCTGTGTACCAACCTTCGGAGCATTTTGGACCCTGGAAACCTTCAGAACAAATACAGTTCCTGCCTCCATTTTGGCAAATGCCACCAAACCTGCAAGGATTATCTGCACACTTGTCCAGAGCTAAAAAAAAAGTAAGAAGAAAAAAGTGAACCCCTTATTAATACTAAGGTAAATATCGAGAAATAATACTGAGGTAAATAACAACTACATGTAGAAAGTGTTATTACCCAGACAGATTGTTTCCCTAACGCTACTGAAAGCCACCTGAAGAGAATTGAACTCAGCTTGAAATACATGATCCGGGACATTATGCGCTATCTGCAAGAGCTGGGAACGATCGTAATTTTGACCAATCCCAATAACGTAAGTGTTCACACCAGTCTCATTGACGAGCGCTGCCGGCCCTGTGACGTCATCGGTGGACACTCCATCTGTAATTACCACTAATATTTTGGACACATTGCCCCGGACGGTTCCATTGCTAAACAGAACTTTAGCTGCTTCGTTAAGAGCTTGGCCAGTGTATGTCCCTCCGCTAGGATACGTTATGTTGTCAATGGCCTCTATTATGTCTCTCTCACTTGAGTATTGGTTCAGTGTGAATGCCACAGTTGAGTTCGTGGAGTAAACGATGACTCCCACGCGTGTTGTCGAGCTCGAGACATTGAACGAACGAACGAAACTCTTCATGGATTCTTTTATCAACTGGAAGTTGTCCTCTCCGTAGAACGCCACACTCGCCGATCCATCCACTAGAAATCCAAGTTCAATTTCACTGAACTTGCAATCTGAAAATTAAATAGAGGTTTTTACAGATTTAAAGCACGCGAACGTTTAACTAGAGATCAGAAATATTTAGTCTTAGAAAATAATCCAAAGACAATAAGCGCGCTGATTGCTTTAAAATAGTGTTTCTATGACTCGATAGAAGCACAGAATTGGCACGAACTGTTAACACAATGATGGCGGGGGGAAGGAGAATTTACCTTTTTTGTTGCGGAATTTTCTAAAAGAAATTAAAAACATGTTCTTCGTGTTTCTATCGGGTTATAGAAACACTCATCAAAGTTTGGGAGAACTGGAATAAGCTGTGGAAACACTCGTATGTCGGCTCGTGTTTCTCGTTCTCCAAGACTTCCACTCGTGTTTCTATTTAACAATTAGATTAAGAGCTCAAGATTTCTATAAGAAATTTCTATCGCCTCATAGAAATCGAGAGAGAATAATCTAACTGTTTTAGTAGACCGGAATTATAACTTAAATTTCCTTCAAATAACGATTCCAATCATTTCTGGTCTTCACGCTTTAGAGAATTCGCGTGGACTGAATTAATCGTCAATTTGACATTTGCTGTTGAATACGCGCGCTTCTCAGTTTCTTTCAAAACTTTTAGAGCTTTTTTAATTCAAGAAACCGTTAACGCCCTCGTTTTAGTCTTCTCGGGAATTTTGTTTATTTATTTGTTTCTAAATGTTCTTTAAAAACTTCAGACAAACGAGGAGACGTTGCAAGTTTGTGGACGACACCAAGCCACTAGCCACTGCACTCTAATACATGGCTGATAGTGTGCAATGGCTCAGCCAATTAGATTAAAGCATTTGCATTAGTATACTAGTAAGTATTCTACTAAAACTCGATAGAAACACTGCACATGTTCTTAAATAATCGTTCTGTTGTCTCGACATCTTTAATGTTCAAGTAACAAAACAGTTGTACTCACCTAAATGACAGTTCTTGCCGCTGTATCCACGCTTACATTCGCATCTGTAGTCGCCATACGTGTTTACACAAGTTCCTCCGTTCTGACAAAGGCTGTTGTGGCACTCGTCAAAATCTGGGGTAAAAAAACTTAGAAAATTCTCATTTTTTCCCCATCAAATCCTGTATCTATTTGGACAAGCAACTTTACAAGTACAACATAAATTTTCAACGAATTTTACGACGTTCCATGCGATACCTGATCTTGCCTTTTAAAGGAAACAAAACATATTTTGTCTAGATTAGTTATTTCAAGATACAAGCTAGAAGACATTTTGACGATTACTATTCTTTTAAATAACTTTGACGAGCGTTAAAACATGAAATCAGAGGAAGACACTATACACATTCAGATAATCTTGAAAAAATAGGCCGACCTTTATCAAGCTTAGTCCAATAAAATCGGTTTCAATAATATCCTGTTTTGCCCATTCACGCCCTTGTTTTTACATTTCCATGTCTCATCATTTTTACGAGTTCGCCTGCAGTTTTAAGTCATGATTGGGTTTAGTTAATTCCATGAACAGTAAGTCAGTAACAAAATTGTTTTAAATGCATAACATACACGGTAGCTTATAGATATCTTTTTGAAAGTTTTGTTTTGTTTTGCTTTGTTTAAACATATCAACAAATGCTATTAGTACAGTGCTGATCTGTAGGGTACTTTCAAGTGTAGTTTCTTTAGTGTTGTTCTGAGCAAAAAAAAAACGTACAAAGAGTCAAATTAATGAATAACTCCAATTAGAGTACCTCGTTTATCATTTAGGCGGCCCCTACTCACCATCTTCGCACCTGTCCCCAACAAATCTGTCATTGCATTTACACTTAAAACTCCATTTCATCAAGTCTTCTTCGCATGTTCCTCCATTAAGACAGGGCGTGGCGTGACATGGGCGACTGGACGCCTCTGACATTTTAAAAATAACATGGATTATTATCCAACTGCAGCGAATACCGTCCAAATAACAGTACAAATATACACCGATATTGTACAGTTATTTGTACGGTAGAAAACCTGTTTGCCGTACAGGTTGGCGCGCGCACGCAAAACTCTCACACTCTCCCTCTTTAATTGATAAGTCTATTGACTACAGCAGTTGGATAATAAATCTCTTATTAGATGTTTTGGTGTGTAGTATCGCTTTATATTTTTGCGAGTTGTTTGTGTTTTGAATCGCCCTGCGGGCTCGTCAAAATACGGCACAACTCCAAGAAATATATAGCGATACTACACACCAAAACATCCAATATATACATATATATATATATATATATATATATATATATATATATATATATATATATATATATTAGTAGTAGTTATTGCTATCTTTGTTACAAAAAGTTGTTTCCTTGCATTAATAAAAGTAGCACATTATCCATGTAGTAATGGCAAAAAAGAAACGTGTTGTATAAGATTAAAACTCTTTCTTACGGTAGCGTTCTAATAACAGAGTTATTACGGTGATAATAAGCCCTCTCCAGCAACATTTTCCGTAGATCTCCTCTAAATGTTCTGAAAATTCAAACAGTCAGGGGCCTCAAACTGGGCTATTTGGCTATTTTCGACATTCTCTCTCTATTTCTGACATTCTTTAAGTTATAGAGCTCCCTGCCAAAAACATTAGGGTATTTCTAAAAGGAAAGCTTTGTGAAGTTAATAGTTTGAACTTAGATAATAGAATTCTGTTGAAGGCGGATGACCCGACAACCGGTTACCGTAACAACAGGAAATTGCATTGGGTGCGTGTCTCTGTGTGAGATTTAGGTTGCGGAGTAATTTTTTATACCTAATTTTGTACCTTGACAATTGTCCCAAAGCTTGTCTATGTCGTAATTATCAGTTGTTGCACACCAGGGCTGGTTATGATTATCTCTGATGCACGAATACACCAGTTGGCCTTCATAAAAGAATGGCAAAACACAACATTTGCCTTTTTTTGTTTTGTGACTGCATCCTGGCAAAAAAAAAGAAAAAAAATGAAAAATCGATCCAAAAACAAACAAAAAGACTTGGAATTAGCATCCAGCAAGAGGGCAGCCTTTTACAATAAATAGGAGGGTAATAGACAGAAAAGTGTTTTTGTCAGTGTATTCAACATGAAGCAAACCTCCCTGCGCCCTTATGGAACTGATAGGTAAATACTTCAACATCTATGTACACATTACAGACCTATAATACTACATAATTTCAGTAACGTTGGCCATCAAAATCACATTGACCTTCTTCCCTTTGTGCCATTTAATCCCCACCATCCCCCCTTTTTTTCTTCCGCAGAGATAGGTCTATAAAAATAGAAATAGGGCCCGAGAGGTACAATCTTATGTTTTCTAAATGCCGATCTTTTGCAAAACAATTTTCGTGGCACCGAAAAATGCAAATTAGTATTAGCGAAGTATTGACTAGTTAATAACTAAGGTAATTATCTTTGTTATTTATCAAAAAAAAAAAAAAGTAACGAGAATGCCCGAATTGTAATTTACAATTCTCTCTGTTAGCGTCTTTCGACACATACAAGAAGAAAATTGTGTCAGCATGAAATAAATATTCCATTTTATAAATTGTAAGATGGTTGTTTGCCAATGAGCACTGTCAGATTTCAAAACACTGACCATCAATAACTTGTTCTCCATCAACCGTTGTTGTAACACAGCCCTGCAGTTCTGTCCTGACACAGTAACCATCGTTGGTACCGAATGTGGCATATTTAGGTTGCAGACTGACGGACTGAACAAGTCGTGGAAGGGAAAACTTATATCGGCGATGATGGTTACCACTTAGATCGTTGTTGGTTTGTTTAAACAGCTACAAAAGATGAAATAAACGTACTACAGTAACTGCTGTCAAAGGAATCTTCGAATTAAAGCTGCAAATGGAAGCTACAAGAATTCATGATCAAGGATTAAAATATGAAATTTCCAACATTACTTATAAAAGCAGAAAGACTTCATAAACCATAACACCATCTTAAAATTATAAAAATTAAAAACTTTCAGTAGTCTTAACATTGCATTTAAGTCCAAGAGTTAAAACCTAGTATCCTCATACATCGATATGCAAATACCTTATATCTACATGCTACGAAGGCATATCAAGCTGACAGCAGCCGCCTGACCTTTATTGTAAAATCAAAGGTAATACAAGTAGCAGTACCCTAAAGAATGATTCTTGATTTTCAAAGTCTTAAATGTCATGAGTATTAACTGTTTTCTTATAAAACAAAATTGGAAAAGCCAAGTAAATGGGTCAAGCTAAAGAAACAATTTAGCCTTGATGACAAGCAAGTTTCAAAGGCATTTCTTTTGCCAGTGAGGGTTGCTAACGAACCCTATCGACACTCCTTTCAGTAAAAAGTGTTGAATTCTGTTCTGTTACTAATGACCGCCTGTGTAAAATAGGATACGTTTCAAATCCCAACTGCAGCTTCTGTCATCAGCTAACAGAAACCACATCCCATATTTTGTTCGGTTGTTCTTTTTCAAATTCTTTTTGGCATGAGTAAAATCAAGAGTTGCAGAAGCTTCTCGCTTGCATATTCCGATATTGTTGTTGGGTTTTTTGAGTAGGAGATGGATCTGTTTAATTAAAGTCGGACAACGCTATTATTAAGGAAATTCATTAAGTTAAATAAGTATGTAGATAAGAATTGACAATATCTATTTCCTTAATGAATTCAATATGATGTCATGTCATCAATATGACTTCTGTAAACCAAACTTTATTCATTCTTCTGTAACTTAATTGTTGAAAAAAGAATTGTTGTAATTGTGGAAATAAATAAATAAAGGCCAAAAAAAAAAAAAAAAAAAACCCTAAAGAATGGAAATAACCAAACGTTAAAGGCTTGTACATAATACTGGCACTGAATAAAAACTTAAAATGTTTTAGCGGGTGGGCGAGAAAGCTGGCAATGGCGGCGCAACAGAAACAACCACCCCCCCCCCCACAGGTCACATGACCTATACCCAGGTCCCAGTGGTGTGTGAGAAAAATATTTTTTCACTTATTTTGTTTCACTCAGCCGGTGAAAAATTACTATTTGTTTGGATAATGGATAATTTAAGCAAACCGTGTTAACCATAGCGAAAACAAGATCAAAGGAGACCTATGGTCAAACTCGTGGATTAAGTAATCTAGAGATGAAACATGTTGACGAACTTGTAATTATTGGTGTATTTTCAAAGGCTGTCAAAACAAGCGGGGTTCGTACAACGCAAGGTCGCACTTCTCTCAGAAAGCGTAGGCTTTTCTCGTTGGCTTTCGTTGTACACACATTACAGAATAGCTAGGGTGCAAAATTGCAGCTGAACATGGAGTGGTAAAGGCTAAGGGTTCTTGGGTCACACAGAACACTCCTGCCAAAAAAATTAATAGACTACTCCCCCCCCCCCCCCGCCCCCCCAACACACATACACCCAGATTTTGATGTTGATGTTTGTCTGCCTGCTGGGAAAATTTGCATGTGTTCAAGTCGTGTGAGCTTTTTCATTGCATTTCACTCAAGGCTATGGGTAACAGCACTTCTTTTCCAATGTGGAACTGCTTGTCTCTATGTATATTGCACGTAAAATACATCAAAATAAGTAGCCTCTTTTGCAAGCATTTTCAGTGTTGATCCAAAACATCTGTCCACCCATAAACATGTGCTCCTACGAGCTCACATGGTGTTTCTTTCCCTTTGTTATGTTTTCAGTCGGGAAGCAAAAGTGTAAACACAAGACAGGGTAAAAATCATTTAAGCTTATCAAAATCAAGTATTTGGGAATTTTTTTCCAAGTTTATGTGCATTTCACATTCCACTCAGAGTTCAGATCAATATACTATAATAAACAAGACAATGCAAGGATACAGAACACAACCTTAATCTAAACTTAACTTGATGTCGTTTGAACATGGACTACTCAACATGAAAAAACGTAAGTACTATAAACTGCAAAGCTCTGAACGAAGGTCCAGCTTGATTGAACGTTGGATCTCACAGGAGATCTAAGCAGCCAAACTTGAAAAGTAAAACGATAATAAGTCAAAGACTACTGCAAGGCTGACACAAGGTCTATTCAAAACAATATTTCGGCTGGCCTCAGGTTTACATGTTACTAATTATAAAAATGAAATTACAATATTATATAATGGTGCCGATGTTTGTCCTGGTTTCGTTCATTGAGAAGTGTTCGTTTCGCTCATATAAGTTCATTAAGGTCCTCGAATAAGGCACATTCTCATCAAAGCTTACCACATTAGTAGGTCACTTTCCAGCAAACAAATGCTCATCCCCTGGTCATTTTGAACGCCTGGACGAGTCAAACATTCATGAAATTCAGCGCTCAGGACCCAAAACTTAAAAGAGAATGACTTATAAAAATGAAAAGAGAGTCATATAAACTCTTGGTCTTCGGCCATCGTAGCTTGATTAAAAATATAAAACAAAAAGCAGTAATAAACATTTTAAAAACATGCATTTTATGAACTTGACGTTTCGTATGCTAGCCAACATGCATTTTCAAAAGTATAACCGTTAATATTTTTTTGGAAAGCTAAAAGAGAATGCTTCATATGCCCTTGAAGCATTCGCGCGTTTGTGTAAAACACTCTACCGAAGACAGCTTCGAACAAAATCTTGTAGTAAGGTGTTTGCTGGGACCCTCTTTCAAGCTTCATCAATTTGAAGTCAAGGAAGACGCGGTACCGACGAGTTTTAACTTCACTATGGAACGTTGCAAGCTGGCAATTGGACAAAAACAACGAAAAACAAGCGAATAATGCCCGCCGAACAGCGGGCGAACTTCACGGCCATTTCCCAAAGAAAATAAGGTTTGTATTTAGATTCAAAACCTCCCCCACGGAAGACTCACTGACGTAAAAACAAAGCAATCAGTCAAGACAACAATGTCGTCACGAAGCAGTTTCAGTTCCATTCCTCCCATTAAAGTGCGCGCACATTTTGGAAACGTTTTCGTGAAGCTATCGGCTGTCTTCGTACTTTTAACTGTTTTACTCCTTTTCACGGCTCAGAAAGAAACATTTCCGCATGACCGTGACAGTGTTTGCATATCTGACCTTAAATAGGATTGACATTTTACGATTGTATTTCTCCGTTTTCTCCTTAGTTTTTGTTTCGAATGTAAAGGTATATCAAGATATGAAGACAGAGTTAAACCACATTTCACACACTTCGACGTTCGTCAAAATTAATCCGCCGCGCGTCGTATTTTCATTTCTTCTCGGTATTTGAAAACGTTGTCAAACAAGGTCTTTCGCCGGTAACTGATATTTCACTTCAAATTCTCTCGAGGTTACATCTGCTCGGCTCCTGCAGCTGTAATGAGATGAGGTACGATCTCTAAAAAAGAAAAAATAAATGTCTTACCAAGCACGATGATTCCTGGGTTCTTGCTTCAGTAAACTGACCCTGATTAAGACTGTAACTAAGGCAAAACTTGTAAGGCCATTCTTTTGCATCCTTGGCCCCTTGCACTTCAACTTTAGAAATGTTGAAAGGCATACCTAAGGATTAACAAGCAGGTAACATGATTTCGGCTGAACATTCAAGCAGTAATGACAAAAAAACAACTTACCAAAAGAGCGTTATAGCATGGTAATATTTGGAATACAGTAAAGAAAAACTTGTCGAGAATTTAGCTTTCAAGCTGACCCTGCGGGAGACAACTGAATTTAAAATTGTCCATATCCTATTGTGACCTCGGGCTTGAGAATGTTGCCCGAGACAGCAGGCCGAGGGCAGCAATTTCAAGAGCAGCCGCCAAATAACATATATAAATTTCCACTTATAGGGGGATATCATTAAATTTGATATTAACCCTGTATTGTAATAAGAATCATTAAAAAAAAAAAAAAAGTCGATAAGCGAACGAACGAAGTAATCCTTAAGGCGAAAATATAATCTATTTTCCAACAGCTTTCAAAAGACGCACTTGGAAGCCTTTTAGTATTGTCAGTAAATGATATCCAGTGTATGCTCAATGATTCCTAATTATCCTAATAGATGGACTAACCGAGATCCACTTGTAACTTAGGATCAAGCGTTAACCCAGTATCGTCGGGACACCATGACACATTTCCATAAATCAGAGGTGCTTCAGTTAAATTTCCTCCACGCACACTTGTGTGATCGTATGTAACGTTGCTGCCTGTTGCTTCCCTTAAGATTGAAACGTGGTTTGCTAGAATAGAATAAAATTTGAGACTTAAAATTACTGATTTCTTACACCTGATGATAAAATAACACCAGGTCAAAGGAGGTCAGTCACGGTATTTTGAGTTATTTTGGCAACGTACTAAATTACTTTTAATTAAAGGGAACCTGAAAATAAAAGTTAACTTACAATAAAGAGAAAAACACTAAAGAGTTAATAATAAACGACAAAGGAACAAGGATGGTTGAGGATGGAGAAGATTGATACGGACTGCAACCGAGGAAGTTGAAAAATTTAGGCTAAACTTTTCAAGATGCGTAATGTAGCTCCTTTAAACCAGAGCGGTTTTTAATGACCCCTCTTTATGGTTAACTTTTCTTATTTGCATTACACTAGCATTTAGCATGTATATGAGAGAATTTAGGGCTATTTTAATTAACTAGTTTCGGTTCGAAGTTGCCTCGGCTCGAATCCACGTTGGATTACATTGTAATTCAAAAGAGAAAAAAAGTTACCGTGAAAAGAGCTATATTGACTGTCGTAAAACCAAAACCAAATTAACCATTCGAGCAGTCACGAAGCATACGGAAAGTCCAGTGAACCAATCAAAACTCAAAAAAAAAAAAAAAAGAAAAAGTAGCTGACATATAAAAAGCGTGGGAGAGCATGTGCGAGTTTTATTGCTGATTGGATGACAAAGTGGCGCGATGTTTTTGAGCCAATCGTGTAGTGTAGAGACGAAAAAATAATATCTATAACGATTCGACACTCAAAACGAAAAAAAAAAGCCACTCTAAATGCAAAAGAAAACAGAACATACAAACAAACAACAAAAACAAAGAAAACAAAAATAAAACAGCGTCACTTCAACGATGCAAAGAAAAAAACTGAATTGAATGACGAACAGTTTTGCTAGCTAATACGAGATTCGAGGATTTTATTGTAGTTTTAATCGAGATAAAGTGAGCTCGAACAGATCAATCGAAGCCCTTTAAATTGCTCTTCCTTAGACATCTTTCACGAAACAATTAGATTATGAGTTCGAGATGTCTGTCGCGTGATGCATGTAGTTTACAAGGGTGCAGCCCCAGTAAACTATCACGTATAGAAATCGTGTGCGAATAACCTAGAAATTGTTTTAGTATTAATCGTTATCAGTGAATTCTTTTCCCAGACATTTCGAAAATGCAAAGAAGCAGTAACCATTTTGTCATCAACCGCACACTGCCAGGCTACTCACTATCTTCAATCGAATAGATAGTGAGTAGCGTAGCCAATAAGAGATAGATCAATTGTACATTTATAGTGGTATAAAATAGAACAGAACCTTACATTCGTTGTAGCGGCGAAAAACGTCTATTCTTAGGCACATTCCATCGCCTTTGAATGGTCTCCATGGGGCAAAGGTGAGATATTGAGCCGTTAACACAGAAGTTGGGACGACTTCAAGTTTGGTATTAGAACTTTGGTTTGAAAGGCTAACCTGTAATGTAACAAGATTATCATGTTATGTCCAGATGCTTGACACTTGACGGTAAACACAATGCTGCTTAATATGTTTTTGCTTTTCATCTACATGAAACTGTTAATTAAAAACAACAGCAATGACCAGCAATGTCTAAATGTACATTCGAATCCTTACACTAATTTGAATTCAATTGAACTGAATTAGTTTCACCTTTACTGATCGATACCACGCGAACTCTGAAGTTCAAAACCGAACTGCAAGCAATCGCATTTAGGCTGCTGTCAGCCTAAATTACGACGACAACCAAAGAACCTTGAAAAAAGTGACAACCAGAATGAGTGGATTAAAATCTATCAATACCATGACCCACAGGTGTGACAGTTTCGAACCCGCTGAAGTAAACTCCTGTTTCCTTGGAAGTCCGCTAAGATGATAGACACAAAACCGTTGATTGAGGCAAGTTCACGAGTTATTCAATAAAAGGCACAGTAAAATATCATTGTTTTTCTTACTAAACAAGTTGAAAAGTCTTTAACGATCTCCTCATATGCATCACCATCAACAGCAGAGGCAAAACAGTAGTTGTCGGGATAATCCTTGGAGTCTTTTTTGCCTTGCAAAGTCAGCTCAGTTAAGAAAGCTTCGCGCCCTTCGGGAAAAATAAAAGCATCAAAATAATGTGCTTATCTCTCTCGCCTATATAAAAAATTTTGACCCACTATCATTTCTGAATTTTTTTTTTTCAAAAGACTATACTTTATAAGGATATCGATGTTGTAATTTGCGAAATTTTAAGAATAAACCCGCGGACGAGATTTTGAAAAGAATATATTTTTTTGTGTCGAACATTTGTAAAAACATTACAATTACTTCTTTAACTAAACGGCAAAACTTGCCAAAAAGCAACAAAAACAGCACTGGCCGTATGTTCGATGTTAATAGCATTTCGCTAGGAAGCTATGTGCGTCATATCAGGCTTTAATCCCTACAGGCTGACTCCAAAATTACTTTTAAACTTTAAAAGGGACTTAATTGGGTTTCAATTATCGTATACATAATTAGGTAAAAAAAAAAGACAAAAAACAAAAAAATAAAACAAAAAAAACAAAACAAAAACAAAGACAAAAACAAAAAACAAAACAAAACAAAACAAAACAAAACAAAACAAAAAACACTACCTAAGGAAATAAAGGAATAATTTAACACCATCCAGGCACCAAATACATTAAAAAATTGCAATGTCATACGTTATAATCTAAAATTATTCACAAGAATATTTTCAGCCTAAAATGGGCAGAAAAATAAGAATATTCAGCCTCGGACAGAAAAACAAGATTCTTATTAAAAAAGAAAGTGTAACGAAAGAATGCCGGTTATAAGCAGTTTCATAACCGCCTACAGCTTGTGGAGTGGAGCTTGATATCCGGAAAAAGTCCTCAAATAGTCATGAAAGTGGACTGAAACGAAATGGCTTAAGGTTCTGGTGAAATATAGCAAATTGATAAAAGATATAACCCCAGCATAACCTACATTTAGGACTACATGACTCTCAATAACCAGAGGAATAGCTTAGTTTTTGGTCTGCGACAGAAGTCATGGTTTCAAATCCTTTATGATCCAAAGATTTATCCCCACGGTGTAAGGCTTCTTTAGTTTACAACGCTAGTGGCCCAGCAGAGTTAGATAATACACACTTGTACAATTTTAAGCCCTAGCTTAATTCAAAGGTTGTGTCTATTTGTATTTACAACATTGGCATCTCACCTACACGAGAAGGAAGCTTAGGAAACTAGTCTGGAACTAGTCCTGAGTCTTACACATGTAATATGTGCAGAGAGCTATGTAGCAGTAGTCCTTAACACGCATTGCAGGCCTGTGGTACTACACTATAGGCATGCAATGTGTGCAGAGTGCACATTGTGCGGAGAGAGCTATGTAACTGAAGTCCTTTATATGCATTGCACGCCTATGGAACTATGTAATAATGTTACTTTGCATTATAGGCATGTAATGTGTGCAGAGGTTACAATGTGCACAGAGAGCTATGTAACTGAAGTTATTTACACGCATTGCTGGCCTATGGAGCTATGTAATAATGTTACTTAGCATTATAGGCATGTAATGTGTGCAGAGGGTACAATATGTGCAGAGAGCTATGTAGCTGTAGTACTTTACACGTATTACAGGCCTATGGTACTAGTAATAATGTTACTTGGCATTATAGGGATGCAATGTCTGCAGAGGGTACAATGTGTGTATATGATAAGATGTAATACAGTATTACTGTCACCAAACATTGAAGATATGCAATGCTATGAGAGCATATGAGAGCTACAGTTTTTGCTTTTTGCATGCATGGCAGCCTATAGTTACTCACAATAAACTGAATTTTAACAAGGATACTTTTGCTAAGTATTTCCTCTCATTTCCTACAGGGCTCGAAAATAATTGGATTCCAGCTTGCCTTTTGGCCCATTGGGTAAATGAGAATGAACATTTACTTCCCCAGCAGGAAAATCTAATTGTTCTGGGTTATCAGACAGCACCTTTTTGAACCCTGTCTAAAAACTATTTTCTGCTCTTACCTAAGTCAATCTCAAGTTTGCGTGTCAAGTCACTATCCTCTGGACACCAAGAATAGTTTCTATCTAATAGAGGGACTTTCCAGGATTCATTGGAAGATGAGCCATGGATTGTGGTGTTCGATAAGTGAATGAGACTGTCATTTAGCAGGTTACCACATTTTGCTGTTTTTCAAAAAAGAAAGAGACAATGGGTTAGCAAATTGAGTTGCCCATGTGTGCACATTACCTGGTTCTGCATACTAAAAAGTCACTAAACTAAAAAAGCCAAAAGTGAAGTCTTATTAACTACAGACTATTTGGTTTGGGAAAATTTTAGTATTTGGCTTCTCTAAAATAAATTGTAATGATGGAAATCAGTAAAATGAGTGCCCATACCATGCATCAGTTTATAAGAAAAAACAAAAACAAAAACAAAAAAACAAAAACAAAAAAAACAAAAAACAAAAACGAAACAAAACAAAAAAAAAAAGGAAGGCAAATAAACTAGTTCAATAGCGGCAATGAAAAATCAAATGTATTTTGTAATTGAATTTGAACCAGAATTTTTGGTGGTATGGAAAGCATTCCAGTACCCTTATATGTAGGTAAAACTCTTGCCCATTTTCACGGAGAAAATGATACTGTAAAGCACACTGACTCTCGACTTGTTTTAACTCTTTTTAAAATGTAATATTGGGATAGGCTAACCTTACCTCCTTATCTAAATGAGTAACTATTGAAATTAATAGTATTGAAAATTAGCAAATTAGGCATGTACAGGTTCTACTTAATACGTAAATGCATAACCTGCAAATAAATTATACCCAGAACAGTGTAAAATATCAGTGCACCACTGTATAGTAGAAACCTGAGGATTACTGGCCAGGTAGATAGTGTTGTGTTCTTGGGCATGACACTTTACTCCCACGGTACCTCGCTCCACCCTGGTTTATAAATGGGTATCGGAGAATATAATGCCGTGGTAACCCTGCGATGGACTAGCATCCCTTCCAGGGGGAGTAAGAAATACTCCCAGTCGCTTAAATTGCTGCAGAGACTGGGATAAGCTCCGGTCTGATAAGCCACTTGGCTGGTATACCTTACTGTATAGTGCATTAATATTTCAGTTTCTAATATTTTCAATATCAGTTTTCGTGCACCCGGCTGTATATTCACCAACCTCCAAGAAGATAAAGGTCATTTCCAAGACCATCACCCAGCCCAGGATCTATACCACAGAAGCCATCACCATATACACTGTTATTTAGATAAGCATGAGGACCAGAATGGCAGGCACCTCCGTCTTGAAGAACAAACACTTTGTAGCCCATCTTGGCAGCTTCCAAAGCACATTTTTTAATAGGGTTAGTTCTTGTTGTGAAATTACCATCGAGGTACGTGGCATTCTCTGACTCCAAAGATGGAATTACACTGGTGACATTGTTGTCTTGGAAACACCCCAGGTGTATGTATTCCACAAACTTGCCTGTAGAGACAATAAAGATTCATCCATTCATTCGTTCATTCATTCACGTCTTGCTTACTGTCATGATTGGTTCACTGTAGGAGCGTAGGGCTTATTTCTTTAGTCAGATAAGGTTACTTTCGATTCTAATGGAGGAGGAAGAAATCGTTGAGAACAGGTCTACAGTCGGGAAAGAGAGAGCACTGCGACCGAGATTCATGGGGATATCTCTCTTCTCCCATTTGAAAATAATAATAATGATAATAATAATAATAATAATAATAATAATAATAATAATAATAAGTTCAAAAAAAATATATAATAAATTAAAACAACAAATTTTGATTTGATTTCCCGACAGGATAGGCTACCGCTTGAGCTCAGTAAGCGTTGCCGGGTAAGAAATGACAGACAAACTCGCTTTACTTCTTTTAACTTACTTATCTCACAGTTATCTCCATTGAATTCTGGCAGACAATCGCAGCTGTACCCACCAGGAATGCTGGTACATTTACCATTGTTATGGCATGGAGAGCTCACACATCTGTCCACAACTGTAGAACAAAGAGGAGTTTACAAGCAGGCATTTTCTTTAGTTCTGGTGTACCGTTCTCAGGGGAAGCGGGGGGTGGGGAGAGGGGTATGGAGAGCTCTCATATGAAAAGGGCTGCTCATCGTCTCACCTTGGGATGTATAATAAGAATTTTCGTCTTACTTAGGATGTTCAGGACGAAACGCCACTATTTTTAGCAATCAAAGTATCTTTTAGGGTGCACTTGAAAAGATAATGATCAAAAACTGCTCACATTTCCCTTTCAGGCTCGGCTTCCGCCACTCTTTCGAGTCCTTTCTATTAGACCCGGCTCCCTTTTTGAACAGTGGCTGGTAATCGAGACTATTCCGTTTTCAATAATATCTTATAGGGGTCAAGTAAACCTCCAGCCACGCCCATTATGTTTCCATTAGGTCTCCATTAGGTGTTTAATTGAAAATTTCCGACGAACATCCCCGACCTTTCCATGTGGGAGCCCCCCTGTGGTACCATTGAATTGAACTTGATTATAAAATATATTTGCCCAAAGAATTTCGTCTAAGAAAAGACTTAACAATTTACTTTCATGTGAAATTCTTCAAGTACTGTAAAAGACTGTTTTTGTTTGTCAATGAAACCCTGTGTGTGACCATTCAAATGAAAGCTACTGAGCAGTACTTTCATGTGGTACTGTTTATTATGTTGTACAAGGTGGTTCTAGCCTTTAAGTCTGTGGATGAAACCCTAGTGTGTGACCATTCAAATGAAAGCTATTAGGCAGTACTTTCATGAGACACTGATTATGATCCTGTGCAAGATGGTTTCAACTTGTAAATCTGTTGACGAAACCCTTAATTAATGTGTGACCATTTAGACATATAGTGGAAATCTTTCATCGCAATATGGTACGCATGTAGTTCTGGACAAGGTATTTCTGAGTTTGAAGTATTTACAAGTCGGTACATTACTCCCAGTAGAAATTAAGGGAGCTGATTAATTGTTTTTTATCATGAGTGCAACGGTGTAAATTATTGCTTAAGGGAATAGGCTGGACACTGTATACGCAGAGCCAATTTTTCAGTATTGGAGTAACTCATAACCAGGGCAAAAACAGTAATAACACCAATACAAAAATAGTGCAATAGCAACATGGTAAAACAGCCTTACTCCCATAGAAGAAGGACAGGGTGCTCGTCCTACCTTTCAGGGGTTAAGAAGGCGGTTTCAGTAAATCTCATTGTATTCAGCCTCAAAATGTGCACGGCGGGAGTTTTTGTGGTAACTTTTAGGGTATTGAACCGAAAACACAATGGCAGCAGATTATGTGTTGTTTTAGAATAAGTACCTCTTAGGGGTTCTTTTCAAAATTTCCGAGTACTCCCATCCTTTCTATTTGGGAGTTGCCCTCCCGGGAGAACAGCGTTTTGTCTAAATGTAATGGCTGGAAAAATATTCAAATTGTGCACTTACCTTGACATATTTTATTAGCTAAGGGTGTTGAAAAACGTTTTAATAAATCAACCGTGTCATTAGCTTCCATGAAATGCTGTTCGTCGGGATTAGAAGCTATCTCTTTTAGCTGACCAAATGAGAACTGGTCGCCAATACCCGCCACGAATAAAGTCGCATTGGACGTCTTTAAGTGAACTGTAGGAATAGCAATATCGTCATCAGATGTGTGTGTTGCTATAAGAACGACCATGTTAGGAGCATCTCTTTGAGTGTCATTTTCACTTAAACGTTGCATAACTAATTCCAGAGTTTGACCGAGGAATACATGTGAACTATTTGGGAAACTCGTCGGCGTAGAATTGTCTAACTCTTCTTTGGTTTTATAGACGGCTGTCTCGTTTCCAAGTACGGTAATGATCCAGGTCTTGTTAACAGCCACGTCAAAGTTACTGGAAACATTGGAGACAAAATTTACGATATAGCCGTAGTTGACCTCGCCCATCTTGTACGACCCATCCACGGCAAACACCACGTTCATTTCAGCGGAACAAACTGAGGTTAAGAAAAGGAAATCTTGTTAATGCGTGAACTAAACAACTTAGCTAAGTTTAACTACTTTTAAACTAGTCCATTGGTTAGAAAACATGCACAAGAAAATTACATAACATCAGACATGACGTAACTTAACATAATATAACATAACAGATGTTAGGGAAATTATAGTTTCAATATGGTTAATGTTCACGTGGACTGCAATAATATAAAAGTAGGATTTTTGGTGTTTTAGACGTTACATCTTTTGCCTGGAAATTTGCATAAATTAGTGCACTAAATAATGTACTTTCAGCAAACTTTAGATCACACACCTGGATAAATAACAATTCGAATGCGCGTTAAATAGAATGAATGTATTTGTCGCTGATACAGCGAAGGAAAACTCGACTGACTTTACATAGCTTCTCAGGCTGGACGTGTGTTCTGCAGACGCACATTACATGAGGCCTATGACCAGCTGGCTTTACTCCATATGCAGCTGAGCTTATTCAGGTTACTTTCAGGTTTCAAGCTGACTTTAATCAGCCCTCTATCATTTGTTCCTAAGATGACGCAATCGTGTATTTCGTTAGTGTAAATAGAGTACTATAATCCTCGAAATAAGATTTACATCTGCGATTGACATCTACGATTTACATATAAGATTTACTTGGAAGAAGAAGAGAAAGGAATAAAGGGGTGAGGTCCAAGTTCTTCGAATGATCGTATTTCCAGTTGTTGCAGATCCGACGGTAGTTTGGAACCCGTTGCGTTCCTCTCCTGCAGCAAGCGAGTTGTTCCGAGCTGATGCCCGAGTCGAGTTCATTTCCTTGAGTCAAGTACACAAGTTTGTAGCCAGTTTAGGCTTCGCAACTTCCGTTTAGAGTTCAGAGCGAGAAAACCCGTTGTCCACAGAACAGAACAGAACAGAACAGAACAGAACAGAACAGAACAGAACAGAACAGAACAGAACAGAACAGAACAGAACAGAACAGAACAGAACAGAACAGAACAGAACAGAACAGAACAGAACAGAACAGAAAAGTACATATAACGTTATTGAACAGTTAACTTTGCGAGTAAAAGTAAATTTTAAAGTAAGGGGCGAAAGATGATACACATCATCATCATCAACAACAAAATACACATATCTACTAAACTGTTACAAAATGCAAAGTCCACTTTAAATAACAAAAAAAATAGTATAATTATGAATTTAAAATTTAGTTCATGAACTTCAAAATGTGTACACTTATTTATTGGTTGCAAAAATCTAATGCTTGTGACTGGAGAGGAAGTAATGCCCTTGAGCTGTATGTCTTACGACGTTTATCGACTTTTTGAAGCAGTGCATTAACGCCAGTCGATGTCAGAGTGTAAAGACAATAATTTTTTTTCCGCGATTCCACATTTCTCACTCATGATCAATCAATCAATCTTTATTTGTACTCAATCTTGCTCTAAAAAAATTACAACAATGAAAATATTACAAGTAAAACTTAGAGTACTAGGTCCCTGAAATAACCATAGGCTGAGGCTAGCGGAGCCAGCCAGCCATCGTTGATCATTCGTTAATCATCGTTGCAATTAACATCTTAAATCAAGTTGTTTTGTTTTTATAAATGACTAAAACTAAAGAAAGAGACATGAGATTAATGCGTTTCTTAAAAGGGTACCGGTAAGCTTAACTTGGGTTTGCAGAGAAAGTTAAGTTAACCATGATATGATAATGCGTTTGAAAATACGTAGCGGCAGCGAAACTCTGCAAGAAAACAAATTAGGTTGTGATTGCAATTTATATTTTACGTTATTACCATCAAAGAAATAAAAGACTGTATCGAATTGAAAAGATGCTTCATGTAGTCATTTCCATCGAACAACTTCTTCTTATTCACGGTTACTTCAAATGAATATTGCATCTAAAATATAACGATACAAACCTATATACGCACTGGAGGAAAGAATAGTAAATAGCCAACAATTTTACAACTTGAATCAGTTATAAATTTAGTTTTGTGCCATTCTGTACTCAGCTCAGCGCTAACGACGGTCTGATTTTGTTTTCAGCTAAATTGTTTACTGACTTTCAAATTTAATACACAAGTGAAAAATACTCTTCTAGCCGAAAAAAAACAAACAAACTTGTCCAGAACACTGCTGTCTCTAAGAACAGAACTGGTTGACAAGCCCTTAGTTCGTCTTTTCCTGTAAAACTCCTTTGACAACATTAACAACATTATTCGCAACCGACCTAGTAATTTGTCTGCAGAGCGTGTAATATTGTAGATATCAGGGAGCTTCCGGCACTGAATGACGACCGCCACGCGGAGGACGACGCTTTGTAAAAAATTATTCATATTTTACCTTCGATTGTCGCAGCTGTGTGGATCTGAGAGTTTGCCTATCGATCTAAAAACTTGCACAGGCTAAACATACAATGACAGTGTTCAATTCCAAAGGAAGATACGAAAGGTTAGCCATTGCGGTTCACGTTTTCCAAAATTAGTAGAACTTGATCGTTTCATGTTGTTGTTTTGCAGCTGACGGACAAGAAATGTATCAACATTCACAACGTACGTGCATAGCTATGGTATTATTTTGCTCATTTGCCCTTTTGTTTGGTGACGTTCTAGATGGCGTCGCCGCCGTGATTTGTTTAATCTCCATATTACTCACTAGACGCAGACTTTAGATGGTAACGCCTCAGTGGAGTCTGGTCTCAATCGTAAGCGAATAGCACATGTGTGGTCATCAAGACAAAAGAAAAAAGCACTCTTTAATTGGCAACGAACCTCCAGACAATCGTGTTACGCTTGGGTTTAAGAACTTAGTCACCGATCTTTATCTTTGTATGGAGTTATAAAGTTTCAAGTGGAAAATAATTTTGAATTTAAAAATTACATTGAGTTAAATTTCTTAAAGACCAAAAGGTTAACTTTCGATGCTATTATACGGTCGCAGATGGCCTTTGTGCGATAGTCAAGACATAAAAAAAAATAATTATAATAGATTATATCAATTTCTATGGCGCTAAGATTATCAATGTATTCCAAAACTCTTAACATGATGGCTATAATTTGAGAAATATGCGCAGTAAGCTTAAGAATTTAAACAATTTACCGATAATTGGTGCTACACTCGGCAATTGTTTTTAGGGAAGTCCGGCAAACGTCACAAGGAAGATCCGATTTCGACTGACGTGATTCTAATATTGGACTCGTCAATAAGGCATATCGTTAAGATGGCATGGCGACAAGCACGCGCGATTGAAAACATGCGTAACGTTCTTGCGAGACCTGGTTACGTGTAGTAGCAAGTATCCGCAAATTGTCTAAATTCGTACTGCACACATTTCTAGTCTTTAAAATAAATAGATAAAACAATTAAGGATTGTATTTGAAACAATCAGTTGCATCTTGTTGTCAGGCGCAATAAACAACCAAAGCCTTGAACGGTTTTGACGGCTCCCAAAGTCTTATCAATACACTTTTCTTTTTCGCTTCAAAGACAAGAACCTCTAACGCAATGCGATGTCAAAATCATGATTGATTGCCAAATTAAGTACAGCGTCTTCAACAAGCTTCACAAATAGCTACCGAAATTAGCACACTATAAGAACTCGCAGATACTAGTTTCACATACTAGTATATCAAACACAATCACGGACAAAGTATTTCTTAATACCATACGTCAAGACTGATCTGGGAAACGACAATTTTAAACGTTTAAAATCAAGTCGCGTTTTAACGGTTCAGTGACGAAGTTGTTCAACATCAAACTGTTTGCTTGTAGACTTGTCTGAACTCATTTTAGCACAAACTGATCTCTGCGGGTTTACACATCATTTTACTCTATTATATTTGACAATACAAAAAACCTTCTTTATATTTAAAAAAAAAATTGGCCTGCTGTGCCTCTGTTTGTTTTGTTATGTAGTAGTTAGCAAGATTTCATTAGACGTGTAATGAATAAACATGACTTTCAATCTTTGTGTTGATAACATACACCCAAGCAGTTTCGTTTCTTAGACATAATTAAAGTTTCCTCTACGAACTACTGGCTTGACAGTTTCATTGTTAATTTGGTATGTTCTTTGAATTTGCTCGGGCTTGTGCCTCTCGGTCGCTTCCGCAGATATCGGTATTTCTAAATTTTCTGTTATTTCGGAGAAAAGTGATCATTGTTTCTGGAAGTTACTTATGGCTGTGGCATTCTAAGGTTTTGCATAATTACCTGAGATTTGTTCACGTTACAATATGAGACAAATTCCAATCTAACAAAAACTTAATCAAACCATTCTTTATACATGTATATTTGAACTAAGCGTTATCAGGCAGAATGCAACAGCCACATTTTCAACGCGAACAGCGTTGCCAAACGTTTAATACAATACTCCACAATGGTTGGTTTTCAGCTGAGTCACATACTCCCATGGGCATTTAATTGACCATATATTTAGACAACAGTGGGTCTGAAATTATGTACGCAAGGTTGTTTGTGTTCTAGTTCTGAGTTTGTTTGCTTCTTCTTAAGTTAAAAAGTTGTTTTTAAAGTTGTGCTGAAACACCATACTTAAGGGGAATAAAAAACAAACAAAGAACTAGTGACTGCAGGCAGCCAAGTAGTGACTGTATCAAACGGACAGTTAATAGCAACTTCAATTAAAACATGAACTACAACCAACCTTCAGCTTTGGTGGAGCTTATCCAAAGAAGAGATAATAACGAGTAAAGCGTAAACGCCATAGATGATAGGACTGTAGTCTTTATACAGGCCATCCTGCTAGAGTAGATTAAAGGCGACTTTTGAAGTCGCTGAGATGATCGATGGAGTTTTAATTTGTCGACATGTTATGATAATAGCGCAAAAAAATGCAACCGATCTACACCGATCTACATAATCATTGTTTCGAGTTACTAAGCGTATCGCTTAACCTGTCATGATACTTCAAACACGAGGAAAACGGAAATTTTTCGTCGCATGGATATTGGGTGTGAGTTATTTCTTAAAATATACTTCATGCATTAAATATTTCAAATCTTTTTAGCTCGCAACAACGACTAGTCGCGATCGCGCTCTATTCACATTAGGATACTTAAAAATGAACTAACCTCCCTTTCAGCAAGTGCATAGTTTGTACCGAAAAGGACTAATTTCCTGGTTTGTAATTTAATTATTGTTTTTTTTTTTCTTTTATTAATGCTCTGTAAGGTTTTCAACAAAACCATCAGTTTATTTTAATCAAAAGGCTATATTGTTTGTAGGCTCTGTTTCAACTCAAAATTGAGCCTATATTGGCACAGTTCATTGAAACAAAATACTAAAACAAACAAAACTGTTTGAGGTCATTTAAAATCGAGGTCTTCGCCTCAGAAAATGAACTCAACAGTTCTCAGCCTTGGTTTTCTGAGCTTTTGAACTCTACTATACTCCCCGACACAGACGTAAAAACATCAGATGTTTCAAAATTGCATGTCCAAACGCCTGCATGTTTTAGCCTCGTTCGTAATTCTTCGGTATCTAAATGGTAGTATAATTCGATAGAATCTCATTTTTCCAGTTCACTGGACTGTCGTTAATATAAGTAGTGATTGAAGTATTTGTAAAGCACTTGCGGCGTGATGTTTTTTGCAACTCATGTAGCTTTATGGAGCAAAATTTGCTGGTTTCTTTGTTTATTTTTGTTTTGTTAGTTTTGCGAAAAAAAAAAAAAAAATCTACCTATTTTACGTTACAAGCTATATTGATTGTAGGCTATATTTTAAACTCGAAATTGAGTCGATATTGTGACGGAAACATATTAATTCAAAATGAACAAAATTGTTGGAGAATGTCTAAATTAATAATCAACTGAATGAATTATCGTCTGTTGTTTTCCTTTTTTTGTTGTTGAAGTCTACATAACTCCACTAAACAGGCGTAAGAACATCACACGGTTTAAAAACATATAAGTAAACCTTTTAGTTTTAATTAACCATCAGTGTAATTCTTTACTATCTAAAGAGCAGTTTAACTTAATTGGTAGACTCTTTTCTCCCGTTCATAGAACAATCGTTAAGTAGTAGTTGAAGTATCTGTCAACTACTTGAAACCTGATGTTTTGTAGAACTGTGGTACAGAAGTCCTACTTAATCTATTACATGAACTATGGAAAATTAGTATAAATCTATTAGCGTTCTATCACGAACGCCGTCGTCTTTTTGGTCACGCTACTGACTATCCTTTCTGTTGTAGATATATAGATTACTTCATGGTTGGTAAGCGCGTCAACTATTACGCATCGAAATCGAGAGCGATTGATCTAATTATTTTAGTATAAATCTACTAGTGTTTCAAAACGGTGTATAAATTCTTGTCACAGATACCTCGAAAACGCAAAGGAGTGGCCATCATTTTGTTAACAAGGGTGCACTGCTACGCTACTCACCATCTATCGCAGAATAGATAGTGACCAGCGTAGCCAGCAAACGGATCAGAGAACGGCATTCGTAATAGAACGCCAGTAGATTTATACTAATACTGAACAGACGCACGGCAACGTGGAATCTACTTTTTAAGTAGAAACACGAGTTTTAACATATCAGCGCGCGTATTTCTAAAGGAATTTGAGACATGTAGTTTTAATCTAGTGGAACTTGAAACGCCCTCAAACAAAAACTTAAGGAGGCATGTCATGTACTTGGCGACGTTTAGCGGAATGTGTCTTACAACGGCGTTGCTCATCGTCAAGCTGGTGTTTTAGCAGATGCCACAAATATTGAGGGGGGTGGGGATCTGAAATAAGTCAAGTGTAGATATCCTACTTACGTCCTATTTTCGTGATAGAGGAAATTTTTGGTGGCAAAGTACTTGCCACTTAGCGCCATTAAGACAAGAGCAGGTTATTACAGTTCAAGGGCTCCTGAAAACATGTACGTATACAGCCTTACTGTTCACGTCAATGAGGCTCTTTGCAAAATACTGTAAAGTTACCGTATCACTGCGGAACCCTAGGGATATTTCCTTATATGGGCTATATAGGTATGTGCGGCCCCAAAGGGTATGGTTTTTCAGCCGTTTTGATCATAAAGAGGGTAGCGATTTTGGCCATTTTGTCCACTGGGTATGGTTTTTGCACTCCTGTCTTGAATTGTGTATGTTGTTTAGAAGAAGATACTTTTTCGTCATTGTCGATAAGACCTGATATCAACAAAAAGCCCTTCACAATGCCTTTAACATCGGTTTGAACTGGATAACTAATTATAAGGCAGGTCTGAAACAGGGTATTGATTTAGGGGTCGGGTTATAATAGGGTGTGGAATTTTTGTCCAGGTCATAAATAGGGTAGGGAAAATCGCAGATTTTGATCTTAAATAGGGTAAGGTTTTTGGAATCGAGCTGCACACCCCAACCTAATTTTTCTGGGAGTATTAGCGGACACGATGGGAATGAATAGGCCTTTATCATTTGCGGGAATAAACCGGTTGGGATGAGAAATTGGATAATGGTAAGGGTTTTTCCAAAGTCGGCAAACCAACAAAACGAAAATGGCGCTTACCATATACAATTCAATTTCTCGTATTCCTTTTCAGCTGAGAGACTAGAAACTGAATATGTTGACAAATGGTAAAGACTGGTTTCCACTGCGCATAAGCATAAGCCAACATACGCACACACAGTAAGATGCTGATGATTAACACCTTTTGTTGGAAATTATCAGAAAGCGGTTGTTATTTTGCTTACACTCCCGAAGACTTAAATCTTTGCACAGGTTAAGGGTACCTCGGAATAAAAAAGAAATAAATATTATATAAAAATAAATAAAAGTTTTAAAAATCGAAGAGTTAGAGGCTTAAAATAAGCTATGTTTTCTCATAAATTGTCAAGAATTCAGGGCAGACATGTGAAGTATAATTCATAATATAGGATCCTTTTCCAAATGTTCAAAGTTTAACTTCGAGTGGGAAATCACTAGATAGGTCCTCAAGATTAAGCAGCTTTGTTGTAGACAGAGATCCTTATAGCAAAACTCGAGAAGGCACAAAGAAATTTTTAAACAAATAATCGACACTCTATTTTTCTCTAGTTCCGTACACAACAGACACTCATTGGCTAAGAAGCTCTTTTCTGACAGGTCCACTCAAACCACTAACATATAATATCATGCTTTCACGCATACCTGCACGCGATCCTTTTAGACCGTAACACTAACGTGACATAACAAAGTCACGCAATGAACGTGACATAACAAAGTGATGTAATGAACGCGCCATTACTCGATAGTTTCCGACAATGGTTAGAAAAATCTGGAACAAAGGAATGTCTGATTAAACTATAGCTATCTGATAGGAATAATAATCATGAATGTCTCACATGAAATATAACGTAATTAAATTTAAGATATAACGCGGCCAATAACAAATTAAGTAACAATTACATGTAATAGAAACTCATTAAGATGTTTCCCTGTCATTGCTAACCATTTAGCTGGTTTGTGGAAGCGAATATATAGTATATAAATATAACTTTGTCCCGGAATTGGCAGCACAAAAGTGCAGACATTAGCTGAATTAAAGTGCTCTATGAGCAAACTCGCAGTGAATGATGATTGACATAACCTATTATCTACAAAATACTTCAAAGCGAAACGAAAGCCAAAGAAAATATGCTTGTCAACGGTCGAGGACTTCAAGGGACTGGGTCCGAGGTTGAGTGTGAACTGCAAGTGTTTCAAATGAATGGATATATTCGACTTTTCTTCCTTTGAGTTTCTTCAAGCGTTGTTGTTCGACGGTCGAATCCAAAGATCTGAAAACAAAGGAGTAAAAAAAAAAAAGAAATAGAATATTCAATGATTAATCAATATAAATCTATAGGTAAATCTAAACTAGAAGCAATTTTTAATTCAACGATATTTATTGTGCTCTCTCGTCTTAAAGGAGCTCAGTTAAGGTATTTTGAGTTATTTTGGCCGGGTACAAAATTACTTTACACTGAAGGAAACCAGAAAATAGTAGTTAACTAAGAGAGAAAAACACCAACGAGATTAAAATACACCTTAAAAGAGCAAGGATGTTTAAGGATGGAGAAGATTAAGACGGATTACAAACGACGTATTACAATTGTTTTGGGGTAGAACTATTCTTTCCTTGCAACAAATACATAATGTAATCGAATAATTGACCCTTTATATGCTCACCTTGTTCTCAAATGAGAAAATGCCGTCTTGAGCCGTTTCATCAGGTGAAATTCTCAAGGTCCTCCTCTTTACCTCCTCGGTTGGAGCTTCAGGAAAGAAAACATTGTCATATATATCTTCATATTCAGCATAATCTTGTTGTTCTTCTTGTCCGCCATCTTCATCTTTATCTTCATCGTCATCGTCGTCTTCTTCGAACAAATGCCGAAAGCGGGGCAATTCATAAATCCCTTGCTTGCGTCTCACCCCAGTGGAAACGCTCTCCTGGAAGCCAGTCTCACTTAAAACTTCTCCGGGAACAACCTCCGTCTCGTTGACTTCAACGGTCAATGTCTGTACCTCGTAACCTGACTGTTGCACTGAGGCCAGGTTCTCATACTCCGGTTCTTCTTTAAGGCTCTGGTAGTGTTCATAATCTTCGTCACTGGAGGAAGAGCAATAGGTCTCGTTCCAAAATCCTCTGTCCTTCACATCATCCACTTTCTCAGGTCCAATCTCTATGGCGACTGTTTGTACCTCGTACATTGGCATATCATAGGGAATGGTTTGGTAGATTCCTTCGTCGTCTGGGCTGTCCACCGTTGAATAGCCTTTAGATCGATTTCTGCATCAAAGAAAAAAAAAAAAAAAGCCATTCGCCCAAATTAGTTTTGAATAGTTCTACGATTGGAAGTAGATGGTCAACTGACAAACACTCACTATAATGCGTAAGTCTTTAATCATGTCATCATTGTAAAGTCCAAGGAGTATTCATTTGGTATACGGCGTTTCGACGATGCATCCAACATCAATTACATGTCATGGCATTGAATAATAAAACGGCTTTGCGCGTATTGAGTCTCATTGAAGCGTCAGTGAATGCCTAGGCTTCAATATACAACGACATACTTATAACAATGAATATCATTTCATGGACGAGGAAACCGAATTTATTGCAGCACTTCCTGGGCATCCAAAACGTCTCTAAAATATCTCTTTGTTTTAAACCACAAGTCGCTGAATTTGGTTTCGGATTGAAAACCTTGAGTTGGACACCGCTTCAAATATTTCACTGTGAGGTACACTAGCAATATAGATATTGATATGTAAAAAAGCATGCTTAGGCAAGAAAATGCTTCAGTACTCACCGAAGTGAACGAATGAAGACGAACAATGAACCTCCCAAGAAACCAAGGAACAGGACTACTGGAATCACTACAAAAAGACGCAATAGCTTAGAACTGAGTCATAGAATATCCTCATTTTAATTGATTTTTTGCGTGCATTGATTGCTAATAAGGACCTTAAGCAAACCTAGACGAAAACGGCAACGAGAACGTCACCAAAACAAAAGGTTTGATGAGCAGTGCAATAGCTATGTGCAACGTCAAATGAATGACCAAGTTCTTGGTATTTTGTAGAACGTGAGCCACGACGGCTAATTGTTATTATTTTCTTTTGGAATTGATCGCTTGCATTACATACTTATTTTGAGCAGGATTTTAGACCACTCGACCGGCTGAACAGATCTAGATAATTGCGAAATTCAAAGGTAAAATACAAATCATTTTTTGCTAGGCGTCGTCCTTGGTGTCGTCGTCGCCATTGCTTAAGGTCACTATGATAACAGGTTGATCTAAACGATCTCTGGAGGACGGACCCTAGCCGGGGATGGGGGTGGTAGTGCCCTCTCCCCATTAAGGCTTAAGTGCACGGAAGATGATCAACTCCCCCCCTATTATTTTCAGTAACAAGAACGGCGCCATCTTTACTTCAGAGGAGGAAAAAGGTCCATATCACTAAACGTCCCCCTCATCCGCCAGTAAATTGCAATCAGTGGAATTAGTTAATCGTGATTTGTACCATAGGCCAGCCATGGTGTAATCACAGATACAAGTCGATTCAGTTGGTACCAAAAAAAAGGTGCAAAGTTTTTTCTGTTTCCTTTGCAGCTGGGGACCTACCTGCTAAAAATGTGTCAAACACTGCTTTTTCCTCTGTTGCTTCATCGCTTCTTTGTAATAAAATACCTGAGGAGGGGAAGTCCTCTGAAGAAAGAAAAAAAAAGTAAGTACAAAAAACATGTCCATTGCTACATATAGGAGGTCTGGCTCTTTAGATCGTATAGATCTGCTTCAGTTGGTTTCGGGAAAAAAAATTTATGGGGGGTCACCCTCATCGTTTGAAATTTAGATCAGGTTGACTTACTCAATTTAACACAAGTAAACTTTTGAAGCTGCTGTCACTCCTTGAAGTAGATCTTGAAATAGAATACATATCAGTCTTGCCCATTCACACTCAAAGAAAACTTCGAGAGCAGGAAAAGCAAAATATTTGTAACTTCTTACGTACATATTTTTTCGCCAGATACAAAAACCGTGCGCGTAATTGACGCCACTGTTACATGATGTAATTTGTTACCTGAGTCACAGCCGTACAGAGCAATACGCAAACAGGGAGATGTGCCTCTGTAGCCAACTGGGTGAATTCGAATGTAATGAGTCCACGTCCCGTGCAGAGATGCATTTTTACCATCAATGTTCTCGTTAGCTTTGAACTGGAAAATTAGGGAAAAAACGTGTTGTTAATTATCTTAGCTGAAAAAAAAAAAAAAAAAAAAAAAAAAGAAAATGTTTGTGCTGCAAATTAACAACTACACTTCCGTATTAAATTTGCCATTTTCATTCTCTAAAATAGCCAAGCATGATCAAGCAGGTTCTTATATGTGGGTTAAAGGAAAATTATATAAACATTTTAACCGAGGAGTGTGACTTTGAGAAGCCAGGTTTAAATTACAAGAAAATACATAATACAGCTTGGAATAAGTACTGTATATTCAAGGACAAAACACAACTTGAGTTTATAATTTTTCTGGTAATCAACAACTATATCTCCTTCATGGAAATTAAGAACCTAATTAAGAACCTCACACTCACTCACTCATCCTCATCGGGCCCATGAGGACTGTTGAGGCCGGGAATTAAGAACCTAGGCTGCCTAAATTGCCAATGACTAAAGTACACCAAAATACAAGAACCTATTTTCCTAGACTTCAAAAAAGTAGGTTTTGACACACGCAGGTTTTTACTGAATTTGTACTCTGGGAACTATATATAACAGTGCAAACACATCCTTATCAATATCACACTTACAATTCTTATATCTCCTTGTTCAGTGTAGTTGACGAATGATTCCCTCTCAGAACTGTTACTCACTGATACATAGTAACTTTCGACCCAAGCGTTTGTTAAACCATCCGTGACACCTTCTGTTTCAATCACACTTACGTTTGTAAGATACCCTAAGACAAAGGAAAAAAAAAAACACACAAAGATTAAACATATGTGAAAACTGACATCAGACTTCCCAAACACTCGAACTACGACAGAGGAAACTTATAACCACTTAGCGACCCACCCCAGGCGAGTCTGTAAACAAACTGTAGCATCATGGCCATGATGACAAATAAGAAAACGTTATGGCGGTGGACTCTGGTTAGCGCGTTGGACTCCGAATCGGGTGGTCAGGGTTCGAGCTGCATGGGGTCATTACGCTATGTTCCCGGGTAAGACAAGACTCTCACAATGCCTCTCTCCACCCGGGTGTATAAATGGGCACGGGCACATTTAACGCTGGGGAGTAATCAGCGTCCCATCCAGGGGAGAGCAGAAAAACTCCTAGAAGTTTCATGCTACATAAATCGAGATAAGTTCCGCCTGTATGGGACATTGCCGTGACGTATACTTGCCCATTGTTTTTATGTTAATAAAAGTACCCAAAGAACACTCACCAAAAAACACTTGGAAGTATGGCGCCGGGTCTGTTTGTGACGAACACCAGCCATCCTCCCAGCTACCCATAGTCTCGACACCAATCCTCCCTCGGTAAGCTGCCCGCCCCTTGCCTCTTTGAGAGGAAGCTGTGATGTCTTTATCTGGAATTCGACGATTGCTTGGTACTTTAAGACCCAGTTCTCTGAATCCACAGCCTAAGGGTAGTGTCCAGTGTATTTCTTAAATTTTATCGTAGACAATGTCACAGCGTAACTGTCTTCGCATACTACTTTGGCATTATGTAGGTCAAATCATACTTTTCATGCTTTTCATGCTTCTGTGTTCAGACTTCTTAGTTTTCTTAGCTAGGGAATCGAGAGGGGGGGGGGGGAGGAAGAAAGGGAGAAAGGTAGGGAGGCAGGAAGAAAATAACACAAGGGAGATGTAATAAACTGATCATCTTCCTGCACTCAAGTGTTCTACAAAGTTTCGTAAGGACGTTTGTCAACACTCTTAGTTACATCCAAGTCATTTCTCACACAACCTTATCTCCAAAACATAACTAAACAAACAACAAAAAAAAATCGTCATAATAGGTGTTTACCGACTCTCTGGTTTGCTGAAGCTGACTAATTAATCAACACATACCAAATTGACACTGCTTTCCATAGTAACCACGCGAACAATCGCAGCGGTAACTGCGTCCAGTGTTTATGCATGTTCCTTCATTGACACACGGTGAAGAGTCACACATTCCTTGGTCTTCCACTGCAAACAGCAATAACACAAGGGAAAAGAATGATCGTCGAGATAGTTAAATTTAACATAGTTAATTCCGTCATGATTAAAAACAGCGGAAACAAGAATGGATAAAGAACTCTGGTAAACTAATTTCGTCGAGGGACATTGTAAAATGTAATCTCTTTTGGGGTAAGAGGATTGGGTCAATGGGCCTTACCCAATCAGAGAAATTGAGCTTTTCTTCAAATCAGCCAAGGTGAAATGAAACTAAAACTAATAAATTGCAATTTCTTGCACATGTTTCACTTGAACCGGGTACCTTTACTTCTTTTTTTTTCCGCAAAAATCGAAAGAAAAACTTACAGAAACAAATTTGTTTTTTCAGCTCCTTCTTCAGATCCTTCAGTCCGTCAAAAGACGTTCCGTAAACGTGATCGCCATCATTGCCACTTATCTCCTTGAGCTCGTCTTCGTCGTAGTCGTCTCCGACACCGACCGCAAATATTGTCACGTTTCTGTCACGCAAGGTTTTAGCTGGAGTTCTTACTAAGTCGTAAGAAGAACCAGTAGTGACAAGAACTAGGTAGTTAGAAACATCTTTACGAAGTGTAGCACCTGAAAACATCTTATGTCGCACATAGTTCAGTGCCTTTCCGATGTGTCTTCCTTGACTTGGAAAAGGCGCATTGCTCACAACGGCAACTGCTTCTGTCGAGTTGTGGTAATCGTCAAAATTGAAAACTTGATAAACGTCGCTGGAAAAGATTGCCAGTCCGACGTGAGCTCGTTCCTTGGAGACGTCAAGGTATTCGATCAAACTTTTGACAAACTCGAGAGTTTTGTTAAAGTGACCACTGCCAGAAAGGTCCATGCTTGCAGAACCATCGATCAAGAAACCAACGTTGATATATTGCCCTTCGCAACCTAAAAAGTGCATAGTAAGGAGGATCAAAGACCACAGATTGGGATAAATTAGAGTGAGGATATTGTACAGTTATCTGGCTTACTTTGTTTAATAAATTCACTTGGTTGACTGACTGTGACTGACTGACTGACAGACTGACTGACTGGCTGGCTGACTGACTGACAGACTGTAGTTAGCTAGTCTTTCAATCAGTCTCCTGTCTGTCGGACAGTCTGTTACTCAATTGGGTATCTGTCTGTCTACATGTCTATCTGCCAGTCTACCTGTCTGCCCACCTGCCTTCCAGTGAGTCTGCTTGCCTGCCTGCCTGCTGTCGGGTTGGTTGCAGCTGACTGACTGACTGAATGATTGACTGACCGACCGACTGACTGACTGACTGGCTGACTGACTGATTGACTGACTGATTAACTGACTGATTGACGGACTGACTGACTGGCTGAGTGACGGATTAACTTATCGACTGACTGACTGACTGACTGACTGACTAAGTGACTGATTGACTGACTAACTGACACACAATCACAGTCTAGCCGATTTAACTGACACCTTTCTAATTATCAATAGATTGGAAGTGAACCCAAAATCCACAGATATACAAATAAACAGCCTCTTACGTGTCTGGCAATGTTCTCCGATGAATATAACAGGACATTTACAATCATAGCTTCCGGGTGTGTTGGTGCATTTCCCATCATTACCACAAGGATTCTGTGTACATTCATCTATGTCTGAAAAAGGACCATAAGTACTTTGTCAATCGCGTTTAATTCTTGGTATATAAAACAGCATGGCCTCTAGTGGGCCTGAGAGGGGGAGGGACACTCCCATCTAGAAGGTATATGGGTATGTGCCGCTGTAAAGAGTATGGTTTTAAGGTAGTTCAGTCTGGAGTCGGGTAGAGAAATCAGACAGTTTTGGTCTAGAATAGCGTGTAATTAAGAGCGGAACAGGGTTCTTTGCCCGGGGTTTCGGAAGTGATTTTTATAAGATATTGGTTTAGTTAACTTATGTTGGATTACGATAGTGATGAAGTTTCTGAAAAGGAAAATAACTAATTTGACATAGGGTAGGTTTTTTGGTGTCCAGTCTAGAATAGAGTTGCCAAATCAAGCTGACCAACGTCTATTTCAGGGTAAGGGTTTCAGTGTACCTGCAAAACACCCCTACCCAATGATTTACAGAGTACCCCCCGGGCTAGTGGGAGTCTTTTTCATACATGTAATAACGGTTTTACTTCAAGAGTTAAGGAAGTGCATCGGAGCTCTTGACCTGAGTTGGCGATCAGAGGAGCCTCTTAAACATTGATAGTCATGCAACGATACCACGTTAAGCTTGTTCTTTCCCTTACCATGTTCACAGTATGTTCCGTTCCATCCAGGAGCACACTCACACTGGGGCGACCCATCGTCTTTGACGGTGCAGTTACCATTGTTACGACAGGGGGACGGGGATACTACGCAGGGCGATGCAGCTAAACAAACAATAACAACACAATGAAGTTACAGGGCTTGAAGTTAACTTTTTCGTTCGGGAGCCAGCTGGCGACTAACAAGATAACTGTTATCTTGCAAAAAAAAAGAAAAAAAAAAGAAAAAAAAAAAACTGTTTAACAATACTCAGTGAGGAAGACCACCAGTATATGCTGAACTAAACACGCTTTCATTACATAGCGAATCCAAGGCGAGACTTAAGTGTATCGAGATGACCCATCACGTATCCATATGGATCAAGTAATGTTAGGCAAATGACCTCATACTCCAGATGCTAAAAGAGGTAGGGACTGGCTAAAGGAGACATAGAGCCAGGTGTTGGTGTTTCGGGAGGTTGCTCAGTGAAGGGCAGGAGCCGAATGGCGTTCTTTGGTGGCGGCCTCATGTGCAGACGAATTTGTATTAGCTAAAATTTACATATTAAAAAAGCTCATGGAAATTTACTAGACTTCTTGATGCAAGATTTATGGTAATTTTGTCGGAGAAGTTGGTTTATGAGTAAAGATGTACTTACAAACTTCGCACTGTTTTCCTGTCCAGCCAGACGCACAGGTGCACATGTAGCTACCCTCAAGAAGATTAAGACATGTCCCATTATTTGAACAAGGAGTCATGGAGCAAGGGTCAACCTCTGACAAAAACGTAATTGAAAACGTGAGCAATAATACTAATTTAGAAAATTATATTTGATCAAATGTGCAAGAAATGCTATCCCATCCTTTCCATATGCAAATTCCTCTACCAACACCCCCCTGAAAACAAAATTCTACCCCTGCTGCCAAATGCCAAAAATAAAAAGGAAAATAAAATGAACTGACAGAAAAAGGCCTAAGATGTTTACTACAGTGCACATAAACCATTAGTGACGTCACTAATGTTATTTTATTACCTTTGATGATCGCATCCTTTAGAGACGCCATCGTAGGGCCAAGACCATCGTAACTATCAATTGTCACCACATGTTCCGAGTTAGGCTCTGATGCCATCTCATTCAACTGACCACGTAAATATCGACCAACACCGACACTGAAAATTGTGACATTGTCTCGTTTCAAAGCAAACGAAGGGACTGCTAGGTCGTCGTCTGATCCATCGTCAGTCAGGACAACAAGAATGTCTCGTCCTTTGTTATTTCCATGCTCGTCTGAGCGATTAAATAACTCTGTTTTTGCTAGTTCAAGCGCTTTTCCGATATTTCTTCCTTTACCAGTTACGTTGAGATTGTCCAAGACAGTTCCAAACACTGCATGCGTGGTGTTATCATCGAATCTGTGCTTTAGGTATGGTTTATCAGAATATGTTATGATGCCCACTTTCGTGTCATCTCCATCATCTTTCAAGGTTTTAGTAACGCCTTTGACGAATTCCACTTGGTTTTTAAAATTCCCCTTCTGGTATTCATCAATGTTTTCTCCAGTGTATAAGACGAAGGCAACGTTAAAACCACTTGAATATTCTTTGACGGAAATGAAAATCAAAAACTTTAATAGACGGAGCTTAAGGAATCTTTGAAAGAAAGTATCTTGGCGATATAAATAATCAAACAGCGTGAAGGGGGAAAAACAGCGAGGCAACGATAAGCCAACAACAAAGAGAAATGGCTACAGGTGAGAAACGAAATAAACAACAATAACAGCAACAACAACGGGTCCCCCCGAACCAGATTTCTGTAAATGGCAAATTATCTTCTCAACATCCGAAAAAATCATCTTTTCAAAGTTGAAGCTAAGTGTAACAATTGCAGTTTAAGAAGCTGTTTAAAATAAGACGTTGAGTACAATATCCAGTACCTCCTCTGCATAAGTTCTCTTTGTTAAAGAATCCCGGTCTGCAGTTACAGAACGAGGTCCCTGGGAAGTTAATGCAGAGTTGTCTTTCCCCACATGCCACGTTTGAACACTCGTTGATGTCTGTCAAGGAAAGATAAATCAAAGTTGCACTATAGTATACCCTCCATTAACCTGATAACTTCGGCTTTTTTCTTTTGCTGCAAGAGCATTTCTAAAAGAAAGGTCTGTAGGACTGGTAGGCTTTCTCTTTAACACTGTCAGTAGAGTAAATATTTAACCTCACTGTAAGCAGAGAGCATTGTCTCTTATTGTAAGTAAAGAAAGTTTTGAACGGTACAGTAAGTAGGGTAAAATATTGTATTGTATTGTATTATATTGTAAGTAGAGTAAGCATAAGTATTGTTCCGAAAGTAATGTAAGTATTGTTTCTAAAGGTAGTGGATTGGCGCTATATAAATATTTTATTATTATTATTATTATTATTATTATTATTATTACTATTATTATTATTATTATTATTATTATTATTATTATTATTAGAGTATTGTGGAAGCACCAAATGGTAGAAAGTACAGTACTTTATTGTAAATAATGTAAGCAATTATGATTTTTTGCCAAAAAAAATTGGGTTAGGACGTAATAGGCAAACAAATAGCGGTACAGTAGGTGGTTTATACAAAATTAAATCATATTCTCTCAGCGATTTTGACCTTGTTTCTAGTTCTACTCGCACTGCGTCCACACACACGAAAGAAGTGAATCTTACGTAGGAAAAATATTTAGAACACACCTATCTCACAGTTGACTCCTTCGTAACCAGATGGGCAAGTACATTCGTAGCTATCAAATAAGCTCTGGCAGGTTCCACCATTACTGCATGGATTACTGAAGCAGTGATCCACAGCTAAGGGAGGAAAACCATACGAGAAGCTAACTACAAACAATAGACATCAGACAATGTTTTGATATAGCGCTATATCGTAACATATGGCTACCACAACTCTCCTCCTTGTCTCCACGGGAGACTCCTTTAGTAAAAACACAGATCAATCAAGTGGAGAAATAAACACAGAAGAGAGGCACTCAGGGTCTTTTTTTTTCCTTTTTTCAACCCCCGACACCTAATTCCCGCCCAATATACAAACCGCTGTGAAGGACAGAGAGCAAGTTTGACGACGAACATAATTATGTACACGTACGTTTTTCCTGGTTACTCTTCATTGATCATTTCAATCTTACCATTACAAAGCGACTCCTTTATTTTGTCACCGGTACTATGCAGATCGTCATAAACTGGTGCTTCAAACACATGAGAGGGTGTAGTTGCAATCTGCTGTAGTTCCTCTGTAGCATAATATTCTCCGACACCAACTGCCAGAGTGACAACCTTCATCGCTTTGAGATGCGCCGAAGGCAACGACACATCGTCAATCGACGTGCCATCCGTGACAGCTACCAGACAGTTGTGCATTCCTGGTCGGGCGTGACCAAAGAGGTTATTCTGAACAGCCTCTAGACCGGCACCAGTATAAGTGGCATTCTCAGGGTAATTCATTGTATCGATAGCATCGTTGATGTCTGTCTTGGAGTAATACGTATCAAATGTAAACTGTGTTATGGTTATCGAGGAGTAAACCACGAGTCCCACATTGGTGTCGTCTCTGTCGACCTTGTAGAAATCGATGACAGTTTTGATCAGGTTCTTGTATTGTAAAGCAGCTGACGAGTTGAGGGTTTGCATGCTGGCCGAACCGTCAATTAGGAAAGCCAAGTTGAATTTGTTACGCTTGCAGACTGCAAAAACAAAGAATAAAGAGTTTAAATAACTGCATGTATGAGTCAGTAATCAAAATCCAATTTGGGTTGGCAATGACGAGGGCGATTTTCTATCAGGAGTTTACGGTGCGACTACCCAAACTGAGCCTCTTGGAAAAGATCTTGGAAGATAGCGGGTTTTTTTTTTTTATCAAATAAACTAATTACATTGAGGAATACGAACAATAGATCTTAACAAAATTTCAAACCCAAAAAAGTGCGCGGTGATACGAAACTCAGGAAACTCTGCCATTTCTTGACTGGCTAGTTTTGACCCTAAATTTTGAACGTTTTTCAACCGTTTCGGACTTGTTGTCGCAAAATGAGTTTTCAAACCATTTCTTTCGAGCGAGATTTATTATTAAGATAATTTGCCATCAAGGACTGAATGTTTATAACGCGTCCACTCGCACGGAATCGCACGAAACAAATACTACGGTGTAATAACCAAGCGAATGAACTTCAGCTGCCCCCATCGTTGTATCCAGTGAATGCTTTGAGCCAAATGAGAACGACTTACGTGGACGACCGTGGAAACGAAAAAAAAAAAAACACTTTCTCTGCTGTGGAAGATTTCAATTCCTTCTGGTGGTATCCAGGAACACAACTTATAGGGGGGGAGGGGGGGGGGGGAGGGCGAAACAAAAACAGACCGGATCGAAGACGAAGCAAGACTTTTCTGGGGAAGCATTGTCAAAACAAAACATCAAAGCCTGACTGGCCTCGCTTGCATGCGACTCGTCCCGGGCGTCAACCGAGCGGTCGGCCATATTTGCATTCGGTGTATTAGTTTTAACAATGAACACTCACCTGACTGGCAGTTGACTCCTAAATATCCTTGTGGGCAGGCGCAGTGATAACTTCCAGGTGTGTTCTTGCACCCACCATTGTTCACACAGGGATCAGAGTCACACTCGTTTATATCTAAGAGACGTTATTATGGTAAAAATGAATTTTCTTGAAACTGAAAACTTTCAGTCATTTCTCCCCTCACAGTTCTTACTGGGACGAGGTGGCCTAGTTAGCAAGCTGGACTCTGGAGTAGTCCAGCTTCGAGCCTTGCTTGTTCTCGACCGCCTCTCTCCCCCCAGGTGCATAAATGACTATCAGCGAATGCTAGGTATAATCCGGCAATGAACCAGCATCCCACCTGGGTAGGTAGGTAAAGGCTGCACACGAGTCAAAATGTCCATCAAACCGGAGCTTATCGTGGTTTCAGTAGCAGGAAGCGGATGGGATGCTAGTCTTACCCATTTACATACCTGGGTGGAGAAAGGCACTGTCAGAGTGAAGTATCTTGCCCAAGAACACAACACAATGTCCCCGGCCAGGGCTCGACCCGGATCGATCGATCCGGAGTCGAGCGTAGTAGCCATGTTGCCACTGCGCACCCCAAAGCATCCCATCCATGGAGGACAAGAAATAATCCTAGTCCCGGAGAAGATCCGGAATAAATGAACACTTTGGCTGGATGCAATGCAGACGAGCACTACATCCGTCAATTTCGCGGTGTTCGATGCAAAAACAAACCTGCATTTTATAGACATAAGTTACATATAAGTGCAGAGTTAATGAACTGTTTGGCTTCGTTATTGCATGATACCCTTACCATCTTCACAGTTTTCCGATGTAAAACCAGCTTTACAGCTGCATGTGAACGAGTCGCCTGATTGGTAGCAATGTCCGCCATTTTCGCATGGATTTGGAAAACATGGAGATATTTCTAGTGAAAAAAAAAAAAAACAGAACAAAAAAAAACAGAGAAAACACAATTACAAACATAAAAAACCTAGAGCTTACGCCAGATATGGTCCGTTGTAAAAATATTAAGACGGAAGTTAACATTTCCATACTATTTAGCGGTCACCTGTTCTCAGGGTATGTTGGCTGTGTCATGTTACATGTTTATTGTTTATCGAAGCCTTAACCTTGTGTTCGCTGTACCGAAAGCTGTGCGTTTACATCGACACTTCTTACAGAAGGAATGCTTTGCTATAAAAAGTCAGCAAAATGATGTTCCAATCGTCGCACAAAGCAGTGTCGAGTTCTTCTTTTTTTGCGACGAATATGGCAAAGGAAATATTCCAAGACATGTTTACACCAAAGTCTTCCACACTAGCTGGGGCAAAGCTAAAAATTAGTCCAACTTGAGTAGAAATAAAATTGAAAGAAGCTACATGAAACGCTATATTTGCCAAGCTTACCATGTTCACAAATGCTTCCTGAGAATCCTGGCTGACATGCACAGGAAAACCCATCTCCTTTTGGAGTGCATCTGCCGTTGTTAAAGCACGGGGATGATGAACAAGGATTCAATGCTGCAAAATGAGAGAGAGTACAGTTATCCTTGAAAAAAAATGTAACGCACCGTGGCAATCCTCCGTAGGAAAAAAAAAAAAAATGGCGACCGGCACATTTACCCATAATTCTTCGCGCACAAAAACCTTAACAACGTTCATAAAAACGTAGAGAAACGTTTTAAAATCTTCAAACCTAGGCTACTCAATGTCCTTAGCACAGGGAAAAATATTGTAAAAATTTGGCTTTCTCTGTGCTTTATAGGCTGTGTTAGGTTCGCAAGGCATTGTGGTAAAATGTACAGCGGTCATCTTTTTTCCTACGGTGGATTAGCTGAAGGCGAAGTTTACTACAGAGACAAAACTGCTACGAAACCTATCACTAAATTTCGAATTACTAGATAAATGTAAACACTATTCCGAACGGGCAAGTACATCAGTTAATGCTGCAGCGAGCATTATAGAAAGCTAGTTTAATTGTATTCCCAATGCAGGAAAACTGAGCTATCGATTCCATGCATGGAAATGTTGCTGTTTATAAGCGATGAAAACAAGCGAGAGCGACAAACAATGCCATTAAGATTAATCCAACACTAGACCGCACTTACCCATACAGACAGATTCTTTCATTTCCTGTACAAAGCAAGCCGTCTTAATTTCGGAGTATTTCGTAGATTTGTAGTACAGCGACGTGGGCTTGGAAGCAATTTCTTTGAGTTGTCCCTTCACCTTCTTATTTCCGTAGCCAACTGAGAATATCTTCACCTCGTCGTTTTTGATCGCCTGTGAGACATCCTCTATACCGTCCTTTGATTTGTCATTTTGCAAAAGAATGACGACTTTAGGAACGCCACTACGGCCATGTTTTGCAATAACGTTGTCTTTAACATGTTTGAGGCCTTTACCGACGTATCTTTTCTTCTTCTTGGGTGATTTAATCTTGGAGAGTGCATAGTTGAGTTCCGTTAGGGAAAAGTAATCATTTAGATTGAAAATTGTCTCAGAATCGTCCCCGTACAACACCAAACTAACGTGGGTGCCTTGTTGAGAGATGTGGAACACTTTGACTAAGTTCTTGATGAAACGCATTATTTTCTTAAAATGCGATCTCTTAATGTGTTTTGTTCCATCAGCAAGGAAAACCAAATCTATCGTGGTATTACAACCTAAGAAAGAACAGACAGGAATTCATCAGCATCAAAACGGTGATTAAGTAGGATAAAAATTTCGCTAACGGCCACCTCTCTTAGGCGACACCTCCTTCAAGCGGAAACGGAGTTATGTTCCAGCCATATCGTAGTTTTGAACGTTCCATAAGCGCACACTTTCCCGTTGTAAACCAAGGATTAAAGCTCACGGAACGTTACGTTACCTTCTTGTCCATAATCATCAGCGGAACAAGGGAGTTGTGGTTAAAATAAACGAAACAAAAGAAACACTTTTTCAATTTAAAATGCCCGCTCACTACAGGTAATGCATAAGTTCCATTTCTACATTAAATGGATCAGAAAGATTTCACAGACCACCAAATTTGACGAGAAGACTGGTTAATACCACAGCCTAGTTGTTCAAATGGTGGATAACGCTCATCCATCGGAGACATCTTTATACAGTGGATAAGTGTTAACAAAACAAACCACGCTTTTCACCGGCTAGTGATTTACCCGGTAAAAAAGCGTTATCGAAGCTTTGAACAGCTGAAACTAGGCTTGTTGTTTAGCCAAATTCTGGAAATAGCCCTGATATAAACCTGCATCCTAATGCGATTATTGCTTCTAACATTCAGATTAGTGTAATCAAGCCATTGGATATTCTTTGGCAACTGTCGAGGGGCTATCGGTGTTGTTTGCTGACCATAATGCTAGGACGTCCTCGGTTGACTCTGATAATTTTTCGAGAGTGTTTGGAAAACCAAATGAAGTGTTCGGGTCATCTTTGAAAATTCTTGCATCAATTTTAATGTCAAGCATAAACCAATAAATAATGTACCTTTGTCACAGTGTTTCCCGTAAAAACCATCCGGACAAACACAGTCGTGTGACCCAATGCGACTAATGCAGATTTGTCCCGCAGTACATGTGTTGTGTATGGCGCAATTATCTATCTCTGTGGGGCAACAGAATGCGGTTAAGTCTAGTATTAATATACAATTTTACATAGCACTTCAGAAGCCTTCATCCGAACATTTTAGCCGTACCAACTTTCATACTGTCCTCTTTTGCGAATTAAGTACAAATCACCTTCATATCAAATAACTTCTCATTTAGGCAAATATATATTTTTTCCTTTTGCAAACTTCGTGGTTCATCAAGTTCCTGATTGCAGGATTGGCCAGTCACTCCGAGTTTCCTTTCCTCACAATGATTCCCTGGGCCCCTTCTCACAAGTTAATTATTATGGTGGTAAATAGGTAACAATAACCAAGGGAAGGTCGAGACGGATTATGAACAACTAATTACGACAACTTTTGCACAGCTCACTTTGGAAGGCTAGCATTCCTAAGTGTAGCTACCCAAACATCTACTTTGACAAGACGTTTGTGTTCTTTCCCTGTATCAGTAGTAAATTTGCCTCACTGTGTTCTTCGATATTCAACTAGAAACGGTTAATATACCTTCTTCACAATCAGTTCCATTAAAACCATCAGGGCACGAGCACTGGTACCCATGTAAAGAATTGTGACACGTTCCGTTGTTTTCACAAGGATTACTGTGGCAATGGTCGACAGCTGTAAAAGAAAATAAATTTCAAAAACCTTTCAGTAAACGAGAGGATATGTAAAATTAGTCTAAAATAGCAAAATTAAAAGCCAAAATGACTCTTATCGAAACACAATTACTTCAATAACTAGATGTGGTCTTCCACAAGGTGACCGGGTTAGATGCCTCCAGTCGACTGAAAGTTGATTGGGACGAGGTTTTCTCAAATGAAATTGAAAACGAAAGTACATCTACACGTATGTAGGTATACATTAACCGCATACATCTTTTGTAAACGTTTAGACATAAACGAACAAAAATGCCTCGTTACCTTCACATATCATTTCATGGACCTTCCAACTGATCTGCACAACTTGAACATACGTGGTCAGCAGTATCGTGTTTGAGTGGGGATAACTGGCAGCACTTTCGACCTGTCCGATGTCGTACCAGTCTCCCAAGGCAACCACTATAATGGTGACGTTCATATTATGAAGCTGTTGCGATGCAACCGTGACGGCGTCGTTAGACGTGCTATGAGTGAAAAGAACAAGAACGCGGTGGACGTTTGGGCGGCTGTTCGTGAACAAATGTTGCCTGGTGTAGTTCAGCGATTTTCCGATCAATTTCCCGACCGTAAGAGAGGCGACATTATGCAAAGCGTCGAGTGTTTGATTCCGCGTGTAATTAAAGTAACTTATTGTCGTTGCTTCTGATGTGTACAAAACCACTCCGATATTCGTGTTTAGGTCAGGAAGGTAGCTCAGTATAAACTTGACAACGTTTACTATTTTCTCGACTTGTTGAAGGCTAGAAGATCCGTCAATCATAAAAACCAAGTCAATCATGGTCTCTTGGAACACTGCAAAGAAAAAAAATATATATATACAAAGTAACTATTGCTTTGTGTCATTAAAGAAAAGCAAGTTTTCAATTGAGTGTGGAAAATAATTCGCATTTGCTTCGTTCAGTTCTGCATTTTACCATGCTAAGCGTTTGAAAGGAAATTTGCGGCACTTTGTTACTGATCCAATCAGACGTAAAACCGCACACGTTTCCCCGCACTTTGCGTCAATTCGGCATTTGCTAAGAGTGCTGACTGGCTCAGTGGATTATCTGTGTTCAGTTTGTGATTGACTAGACTGATTGATTTGGTTTTGGTTTAACGACACTCGACTGAAAATTTCATTATCAACGAAACTGACCGCACTCACTGACCGTATAACAACGGATTTAGCTTGTTTGGTTGGAAATCCGCAAATATGACTGGTTCTTTTAATGTTGCCTATTAAGCAGCTGTGAAATTAAAGCCTGAAAGAAAAATCCAGGCTTGAACGGGATTCAAACCCATGACCTCCGCGACACCGATGCAGTGCTCTACCAATTCAACTGAGCTATCAAGCCAACTGAAAGTTGCTTAAGTTGTGTATATAACTGCGATGATCAACCATGTCTTCATATCTTTCTCCGTAATTCCAACATATGATCTTTCATATACTCACTTGTATTGTGGGATCCGCTAACATTCCTTTCTAGGCAAATATTATCACACTAGTTGATCAAAATGAACAATTGGTCCCTACTCCGACAGTGGAAAGTCATGTAATTAGATTTCATATCTGGTTGTGAAAATAGAGGTTTTTTTTATTTTTTTATTTATCCATGTTGGATATATTTTTGTCCATTGTTTGATATTGAAGTCCTTTCTTAATACAAAGCATAAAACTTTACCGTACCTTTATCACAATTTTTCCCTGCATATCCCAATGAACAATTGCAATAATAGTCGCCCAATCTCTCTTCACAAGTTCCTCCGTTTTGACAAATGTAAGGCAATGAACATTCCTTGATATCTAAAACACAAAATAAAAACAAGTCTTTCTTTTAATTCTGTACATAGATTCACAAAAGCAAGTGCGCGTCTTCAGCTAACCAACCCACAAAATAAGAACAACCAATCGTCTACTGCAGATACCTTCTTCGCAGTTGGCCCCAGTCCACCCCGCTGGGCAGGCGCAGTAATAAGAGTTGAGAGGCAAAACTTGACATGTAGCAGCATTCTTGCAAGGATCTGGATTGCAAGGATCATCGCCTGTGAAAAAGAAAAGCCATGTCATAAACGCACTGTGCTTGCAGGTCTCTCTTACTTTTAGGTTGGCAGCTCGTCAGAAGCCTCGCGAACAGAGCTGTCTGGTGATACAAAGGCCTTGAGCGATATAACATCCACTTTTCGAACTAGGCATTTAATTGGAAAATGTGTTAAATTTGCTCTCTTCTTTTGATTTTTTTTGTCTGTTTGTTTCTTCGTGTGTTTGATTTGCGTGTATTTTTTTTCTTTCTTTTTTTTTTTAATAGATAATTTCCGTTTATTGTCATACATATGAGTATAAACATTTGCAAACCTTTGTCGCAATTCATTCCTGAATAACCTGCATAACAGGTACATGTGTAACCGCTGCTCAAGGAATTGCACGTGCCGTTTTGACATGGATTACTGGAGCATGGGTCGAGTGCTAGGAAGCAATTCATAGATTGATACCTTATTGTAATAAATCCAAACAAACAAACAATTATACAACGTTTGCAACAAATTCTGTATTAAACCCTAATCTCAATAGTATCGATGTTGTTGTCGCTGCTTTTATTGTTGTTGTTGTTGTTGTTGTTGTTAATGTTGTTGTTCAAGTGTAAGTGTTCCAAAATGTATTTTTAAGTTTTCCAAGAACTGTCCACGGTCTGTCAATGTAGCTGAAACGTTCCTGTTACACAACCCCTCTGTATTAAGGAAAGCACCACACGTCTGAAACTAAGTTCATTGGAACCCCTTCTATTTTAGGCCTCGTCTTGTCATTGGTCTTGATGATCTATGGGGACGTTCTTACGAACTAAGTGCTTTGAGAACATAGGTAAACATATATTAATTGTACATTGCATAGAGTAGTGATCCCCCCATTTCTAAGTATCGGAGGAAATCCATTAGAACACAGTAACAGTAACGGCAAAATAACTTATTGGACCAAAAATTTAGAAATATTCTTACCTTGACAAAGCTTATCCTTAAAGAATGCAACATAAAAAGAGATATCTTTTCCAGAATCAATTGTGAGTACATGCTGACTGTCAGGATCAGAGCCGATCTCGTTTAGTTGGCCCAAACTATATTGATCCCCAACGGCGATGATGAAAATCGTCACATTATAATACTCCAATAGTAGCTGAGAGGACACCGTGATGTCATCGTGGCTTTTGCTGGCCGTCAGGATCACTAAGACTTTGGGAACATCTGGTCGTCCGTCGCTTGTGTTATGGAGATTAGAAGCGAGGTATAGCAGCGCCTCTCCTAAATTACTTTGAAGACTTGCAGGGTACATGACTCTGTCGATGGCATCTTCTAGAGGTGACTGGTTGTAGTGGTCGTTAAAGTCCGACACCAGGAAGGGAGCATCACCATAGAGGGAAACACTGACACGAGTTTCGTCTTTAGACACGTTCAGCGAGGCAGTAATCGCTTTAGTAAAGTATATAAAAGCTAGGAAGGTCTCCTTGGTAACCACCAGACTGCCATCAATCAATAAGGCAATGTCAAGTTTGGTGTCGATTTCTAAGCGGAAAACAAAATGGACATGACATTAACAAGAAGTAATGAAATGTTAATCAATATTAAACTGGAACTAGTAGACGCGAAGCCCACAATCCGCATTATTGGTTTTGTAGCACTTTTCTTTCCCTCCCTCTATGTTGATTAACGTCCTTTGATAAAAAGAGTTTTGGTGAACATTCAAGGAGAAGGGCAAAGCATAGACTTGGCTATGTGTATTTAATCTCGAGCAAGTGTTCCATCCATTCCTGATACGCCTCAAATTTATTACCAGAGACGCAGTCGAGGGTTTGCATAACTTTCGAGAATTCTCCCAGCCCCCCGAGTGTTTAGATGAGGCCATGTAAGTGTGCTCTATAGCGTTTATAAAATAATCTCAAAAATATGCGCGAATCTAAAACGTCACGACCGTGTTTATATACTATCATCTAATCACGCCCATCGAACAATGAGAGCGCGCGTAGTAGCTCAGATATTTTTTTAAATACACTTACCGTACTGACACTGGCTTCCGTATCGACCACCACTGCACACACATTGGTAACCGCCCCACGTGTTGATGCATTGTTTCCCATGTGTGCAATTTTGTTCAGCAGAAAGGCATTCATTGACGTCTAACAGGAAGATAGAGACAGCACTGTTATACTGAAGATGGGAACCTAACATTTATTCGTTAGCTGGTGTTTAAAGAAGCCCTACGAAAATACTCATGACAAAAGAAGAAAAAAATCATTTCTTGATTATCATCAGAACGGTTATCAATTGAGTGTCGTAAAACCAAATCCAAAGTAGTCACTCTAACCAATGACAAAGAACACCGACAATCAAATATAGCAATCAAAATTCGAAGCAATTACCTTTAGCTGTTTGACATTAGTTGTTACATCTACGAATATCTACATTCCTTGAAGTAGATAAAAAACAACGGCCACATATATGGCGGAAAATGAGTGCGAGTGACTCTCGATTGGTTTTGGAATTACTTCTGATTGCACGAAAGAAAATGCGTAAGTTTTTAAAGTCAATCGTGAAGCGTAGTAGATGTAAAATCAATTACTTTTCGACACTCAAATGAAAACTGCTCTACAGCACGCGTGCGCTATTAAGAAGTAATCTAAAATAAGAATGAGGTGTGAAATTTAGGTTTATCAAAAATGCATTATGATAGTAAACATGAAGGTAGGTTTCTTGCTACCTTGCTCACAAGTTGAACCTTTAAAGCCATCGGGACACGAACAGGTGTAGTTACTGCCGAAGCGACTGCAGTTTCCTCCATACTGACATGGAAAGCTTGCACATGGATCCACAGCTGCAAAATGATACCATTCACAAATAACACTGAGTTCTAAAAGTATAGACTCGTCTCTGTTTACGTGTTTTGGGGAAAAGAAGATTGGATACTTAAACAGTTCTTGCAATTCTTTTAATAATTTGAACAATTCTTGCAACGTGTCGCAGCTCCAGTGTTGTAACTTCTCGTTTAAATAGCAAAACTCAATGACAGATGTTTCTTTTGCTTAAACGGCCGCCATATGTGTGCCCCTCCAAGGGCAAACTCAAACTCTGTAAATTTTGGCGAAACACTTAATAATGCCCGAATGAAAAACTGCAGAAACCCTATTGTTGGCGAAGTTGTTTATGTACCAATTATCGATCATATCCTGTAATCTTAACGTTATTTATTCTGTGGTTGCGACTTTTTGCTTCGATCACATGACCGGTGAAAACCAATAATTGTAAATGCAAACCAATGAGACATTGCAGCTGTTGTTTTTTCTTGCAGTTTTGTTTTTGTTTTTGTTTTGTTTCTGTTTTTTCCCTGCTGCTGTAGGGTTCTTGTTTATTTGTTTGTTTGCTTGTTATTATTGCTATGTTCTTCTTTCGTTTTTGTAATTTTCCTTTTAGCCCATTTCCTTACACAATGAACAAAGAAAAGTACAAGGGGCTAGATCGATACTGATTGCCAAGACTGCTATAGTCAAATACAACAAGGTGAATGTACAAGAATTTCAGTTTACCTTCACTGACCGCACCACCAACGCCTCCTTCCATAACATCCAGGTCCTGGTAACTAATGGTGATCACGTGATCACCAATGCTTTCCAGTTGGTCTAATTCAAAACTGCTTCCAACCCCAACGACGATAATTTTTATCCCTTCCTCGCGAAGCGATTGTGAAATTCCCGTAAAATTACCACTGAGTGTAGAACTAACAAATATCACTAGAACGTCGGGTATATTTTCTCTGTCAGTGGTAAAAATCTCCTCGCTAACAAGGCGTGGCGCACTGTCAATGTTTAGAGGCGTTTCATCGAGGAACGGTAAATTGTCGATGGCGGCAGCAACCTCTGCAAAGCTGTAATGTTCTGTAAAGTTAAACCCAAAGCTGACAGTGCTTGCATATACCGCCGCAGCCACGTTAGTTTGGTCCTGGGAGATGTTATGCTTGGACAACAACGTTTTGGCAAGGAGCAGTGTTTGATGGAAATGATCAGAGCCCAAGTAGGATGAGCCATCAAATAAGAAGGCGACATCAAAGATATCCGTCAATATCCCTAAGAGAAAAGTTAAAATCCGACTATTAAAATCGAACTTCTCCGCAACAGCCACTCTGGGGACAGAGGAAAGTAGCCGTAGTAGAGTGGTGGTTGTTAAGGGGAGGGGGGGGGGGGGATGGGTTGCAAGTCAAAGAGCTGGTTAGGATGCATAAGTTTACACATAAGTTTTTGACTTTCTCAAAACATTTTGAGTATAAGATATCGACCGAGGCTCAACAATGGGAAATAAGAAAGCAGCAAATATACTTTACCAATTTGGCAATAGATTCCTATGTAGTCTGATGCACAGTTGCACTCATAACTTCCAAAGGTATTCTTGCAGCTATAGGCACCATGCATACAAGGATTGTTGAAACACTCGTCGATGTCTGCAAAAATCGGGCAATCGCATGTTTACCTTGTAATAATGTAATATTGGCTCGCATACTAACAGCTGTAACTATCTTTTTATTTGACAAGGATTTGTCCAATTTGTATCACGTTGCTTACTAAGGACTGACTGAACAGAACACTGAAATTTAAAAACTCTTTCAGCAACTTCTCGAATCAGTCTTTGTCTAACTCAATACATTAACACCGAGTTAACAACAAGTAATAATATTTTGTATTTGTAACGCGCTAATTTCATGGAAAAATATGCTGGTAAACAAAGTAAAAGAAAACAACAATGAAAAACTAAAATTCAATAATTATACTGGTTATCTAAATAAACAAAGTCATCTTTAGACGCAAGAACGCAAGCCTTAAAAATGCGTCCTTTATAAACACCGTATTCCACTCATCAGTCGGGCCTTTTACGCTGAAAATGACTATGGTAGGTAAGTAAAGTCCGCGCAAGGTCAAGTGGTCCACATGGCCGGAGCTTATGAAAGTTTCCGTAACATGAATTGACTAGGAGTAGTTCATCCCTCCTCCTCCTCCCCCCCCCCCCCCCCCCTCCGGATGGACTCCTTGTCCATCGCAGCGTCATCTCCCACCACCCATGCCAGCAATAAATTCGCTGCTAACTATTTATACACCTGAGTTCAGAAAGGTACTGTTAGAGTAAAGTATCTTGCCCAAGACCACAACACGATGACTCCGCCTCAAACAAAAATTACTTGGTCCAGAGTCAAGCGCACTAACCATTAGGCCGCTGCGACTCCCACACAAATGTCTATAAGCCGTGAAAAATACCAGCTGAGGTCTTGCTCTCACCTTCCTCACAGTTTGTTCCCTTCAAACCCGTGGGACAGATGCATTTGTAGCCATCGTTTGATACGTTACATGTTCCTTCATTCTTACAAGGTTGAGAAATACAGAGATCTTCCACTGTCAAACAAAGCCATGAAAAATAATAACTAATGCATCTCCAATAACATGTAATGTACAGGTAATGCCTCTTAATACTATCTTTAAGTTTCTCTCGGCCGATCTACTTTATATCATTACATCTTCTTACTGTACCTCCAAGAATTGCCACGAGACTCTTTCTTGTTTTGGATAATAAAAACTATAGTTATTTTATGTCCTGATTTGCTGTTGAGTTTTGTCCCACTCAACGTAGAAATTTGTTTCGGCAGTTGGATCTCAGGTTCCAGCCTTATTCTACAATTATTTTCAATACCGACCTTCACAATTCTGTCCAGTGAATCCAGCGAAGCAACTGCAGAAGTAGCTGTCTACAGAGTTTGTACAAGTTCCATTGTTTAGGCATGGGTTATTGTAACAGTGATCGACCTCTGTACAAAATAACAAGGCACAGGTCAATCACTTCGTGCTTACTGCAATCTTTCAGGGTAAACGCCAGCGACATACAACTTAACTTAATTTCACTATCAGTGAACATAAATTGTTACGTTTATTTAATTATTACCTGAACAATAGCAAAACTAGCACGGAAAAGGAACAGCAAAAAGCACACTTTTAATCCAATTAGCAGTGGACATAGTAAAGGGGTATGTAAGTCGAACCTTCGCAGTTTTGTCCTTCGAACTTTCCACTGCAAGAGCAATTGTAGCCATTTGAAAGATTTTCACATGTTCCGTTGTTTTTGCAGGGACTGTCAGAGCAGTGATCCACCTCTGGCACAGAAAAGAAAAGAAAAGAAAAGATAAGACTATCAAAACCAAGAAGAGTGTGCTGATATAAATGTAGCATGAAAACATCTGAAAAAACAAAAGCACCACGGAGAAATGAAACTGAACCAACCAGGAACCAAGAGGTTGACAAGAATGCAATAACTTTGAGGAGAATACCTTACTAAAAAAAAAATACTTCTCAAACTCATTTTTTTAATATTTCATCAAAGGACATCATCAACGCCCCAGTGGTTTGAATATTGATTTAGTTCTAAATTTTGTCCTCACTTCTAGTTTTCATTGAGAAAATAATTTTTATCAAAAAATCCGCATTGTATTTCACCAAGAAGTTCGTAAGAAATCCGCCTCTTCGTTTGGTATTTTCTTTTAAACAAATATTAAAACACTGTGGAAACGTATCTACCACGCCCTTAACGTTTGTGAAAAAACGGCTCAAACCTGCGCAGTTTTTCCCTGTAAATCCCGCAAGGCAATCACACCTGTAGTCGTCTGAGAGACTGTGACATGTGCTGTTATTTTTGCAGGGGCTGTTTTGACAGTAATCTATATCTGCAAGGTGTAAAAACGTGACGTATATCCTGGTTATTATTTTAACTCTTTCCTTTCTTTCTTTTCTTTTTTTTGTTTTTTTGTTTTTTTTTTGTTTTGTATTTCTCATTTCTAAAACTACTATCACAGCATTTCAATTCTAAAAGAAACATTCCTCGCATTGTTTTGAATGTGAACACAATCTTAGTAACAAAGGCTTATTTGAATGTTTTTCGTGAGATTAAATGGTCAACCATTTTCTAGCAATTAGTGTCTATTAGAAGGCAGACAACTCTTCGATAGGCTTAGTTAGTTTTAATTGCTTCGTAGCCAGAAAAAGCTCCGATGGAAAAGGAAATTAAGTGCAGTATTGTTGCTCTTGTTGTATAGGCTATTGTTTTTGTTGTTGTTGTTTTTGTTATTGCTATTGTTGCCGTTGTTGTCATTGTTGTCGTGGTTGCTGTGGTTGTCATTGCGGTTGCTGCTGATGTTTTTTCATTATCATCATCATCATCATTATTATTATTATTATTATTATTATTATTATTTATTGTTAGTTCAAACGCTCAGTAAGACAGCCTTAACTTGATTTTTCGTAACTGAAAACGAATATCTACAGGATCACCTTGACAAATTAACCCTTTAAAGCCTTCAGCACAATCACAACTAAAGCCATCTGGAAGATGTTTACAGGTCCCGTTGTTGAGACACGGGCTATCGTTGCAGTTGTCAACAGCTAAAGAAAACACAAAAAGTAATGAAAGAAATGGACCGTTTCAATCAAAAAGTGATATAAGACAGTGTATTGTAATGTATTCAAAATATTATGCAAATAAATGTAGTGGTCAACTCCCTCTATAAGGCATGCCTGCAGGGAATCATGGTAGGTGTATTCATCAAAACAAATATTCAGTCCAAGATTATGAATACAACTACCATGAATCTCTGCAGGCGCATCTCATAGAGGTAAATCCTAATGGGCATTGTTCTCTGCGGCAATTTCTGCCTTCAATTCCCCTCCCCTTCCCCCACTCTATATTGTTGGAGACGCTGCAGGATGTTAAGTTATATATGTTACTGCTGCAGGGAGAATAAAAACCGAAAAGAACGCGAAACCGGCCAAGAGTGATGGGAGCAGAGCTGTATCCTTGCGCTAGGAGAATCAGGTCAAGGCAATGATCCATTTGGCCTAATTAATTAAGAGGAAGAATAGCTACCTAACACAAAGAAAAACGTGTATAAGTTTAAAAAAGGGTCAAAACATTGTATGAATATTCGTTATAACCCACCTTCACAGTTTTGCCCAGTGAATCCTGGATGACAAGTACATTTGTAGGTATCTGGGAGATTGCTACAGTTCCCGTTGTATTGGCAGGGACTATTACGACAATGATTCCTTGCTGTAAATAAACAGTGTCGATGAACATTGTGCAAAACAACTGCATAACTCATTCTAAGATGTGACTCTATCGTGATATAGAAGAAATGTTGCATGGAAAGATTCTGCATGGAGATGCTGAGAAAATAAAATAAACAAATGCAAATTAAGAGGTCACACCTTCACAGTTTCGTCCTGTAAATTCCACAAGACAAGAGCAAGTGTAGTTTTCCACCTGGTTGTGACATGTTCCATTGTTTTGGCAAGGACTATCATAGCAATGGTCCATCACTGTGAACAAAGAAACAAGCCTTGTATCAGAGTAAATACGACAAATTTGACCTTTTTTGATCACAGAAAAGTGAAAAATCCCAGTATAATAGCGCTCGTAGATCTAACTCTTGACTTTATTAAACATCAATTATTAATATTCTTATTATTATTGTTGTTGTTGTTGTTGTTATTATTATTATTTTACATCAGACGTTGCGTTTATCGAGAAATGCAGACATTAAAGTGTAGACCGAGAACAGAGTAAACATTTCTCAAGGTTAACGTCACTAATACTGTAGATGAACTAAAAACCAAGTCTAAACCGACCTTCACAATTATGTCCTTTAAATTCTGCTGGGCAATCACATGTGTAGTTATCCGGGAGACTGTGGCATGTCCCATGATTTTCACATGGAGAATTGTAGCAATAATCCATAGCTGAAAAGAGACAAAAAAATGTTAATCATTTGATGTGGATGTAACCAAGAGAATATTCTATAGTAATGTCTTAAATCTCATATCAAATTCTCTGCACAAAAGGCATACCTTCGCAGTTAAGCCCTGAAGATCCCGCAGGACAATCACAAGAGTACCTGTCTGGGAGATTTTGACAGGTTCCATTGTTTTCGCAGGGGCTGCTTTGGCAATGATTCCTGACTGCAAACAGGTAAGAAATTATCGTAAAATTGTAACGATTAAAATGAATAAATGGCTGACATAAAAGTTGCCATCATCTAGTACTCCAATATTTATTTATTGCTCTGAAAAGAAGAGTTCGAAGAAGGCATACCCTCGCAGGGGCTGCTTTAGCAATGGTTGACATAAAAGGTTACATCATCTAGTAATCCAGTAATCAGGTATTGCACTTAAGGAAAGGTTCGACGAAGAAATACCTTCACAGTTTTGTCCTGTAAATTCAGCAAGGCAAGTGCAAGTGAAGCTTTCAAAATTGTTGTGACATGTTCCATTGTTTTGGCAAGGACTATCATGACAATGTTCCATTACTGGTAATAAAAAGAAACGACAGCTGATTTTAACTCAAACAATTGAAATGAATTAATAATACGTTAATGAGGATAAAAGATCTATTTTCTTTTTATTTCCTAACAGTAAGCTAGTATTAGCATAGTCATTTCAAAAGTGTAAAGAAAAAAATGAACTATCCGGAAATATCCGTTCCCTTCATTCAACCTTGCTTGTAGATATTTAATACAAACCTTCACAGTTATCTCCTGTAAACTGTTCGGGGCAGTCACATGTGTAGTTATCCGCGAAATTGTGGCATGTTCCATTGTTTTGGCAAGGAGAGATATAGCAATAGTCCATCTCTAAAACAAAACAAACAAACAAACAAAAAGGACGTAAAAAAATGGCTTATTAAAAAAAAAATGGATCACTGGATTGGCTTAGCCAAAATGGTGTATGAGCCAGTATACCATGCTATAAAAATATGAAGAGCGTAAACGTAATGTTTTGGGGCGTTTTTATTTTTAGTTATTTTAGATTTCTAGATTTTGTGTGCGTTTTTAATGAAAACAATTATTCCACTCGCGCTTGTTGGATATGATGTGATTATAGCCAACTCGTTGACTATCTATCCCCTCTTATAGCTCACCACTAAATTTTCTCCGATTCTTATTGGTTTAAAGTGATCACGTGACGTAATAGTGTTCATCCGCGGAGAGACACTATCAGCCCCTATAGTTCACCACTAAATTTTCTCCGATTCTTATTGGTTTAAATTGATCACGTGACGCGATAGTGTTCATCCGTGGAGAGACACCATCAGTCCATAGTGCTCGTCTGAGGAAAATACCCGGATGGATAGTGCTCGTCCGTGAAAAATTTTCTATAAACAAGCGAGATTAAGCTTATAAAAAAAAATAAATAAATAAACAAATGAAATTGTATTAAGTGGGTTTTGTTTATTTTCCTTTTTAAATTTTACATTTGGCTTTCACGGCTTTCATCTAAAAAAGTTGAAAGTAATTCGATATGATTTTTGAGCTGGCGTGTGGAAGACAATAGAGTGTTTATGTCTCGGAAGTATCGGTCGAAGCTTCGCTTACAATAGACACAATAGAGTGTTTATGTCTCGGAAGTATCGGTGGAAACTTCGCTTCTCGGGCAAATATTTGTTTTAAGAACATCAAATTTCCGCGCAACTATTAGCCCATAGTTCCTCAACAGAAACACTCTATTGTTTAAATATCCAACGCGCGCTCGTGGAATAACGAGGGTAAGGCCATATTGCCGAGCACCTGCCTTCAAAATCACGTCACAAATGTCACAATTACGGAAGGTGAAATAAATTTACGACCGACTTACCTTCGCAGTTCAGCCCTAAGGACCCTGCAGGACAATCACATGTGTAGTTGTCTGGAAGATTGTGACAGGTTCCATTGTTTTGACATGGACCATTGTAACAGTAGTTTATTGCTGGAGACAAGCAGGAAATTGTTTCAGTTCAATCGCCATAAATTATAGTAAAGGAGAGAGAATAGACCTGTGACTTTAACTGAATACGGCGTTTAAATTGTTAAAGACTGACTTAACAAAACACACCTTCGCAGTTTTGCCCTGTAAATTCCTCCAAACAAGCACAAGTGTAGTTTTCCAATAGGCTGTAACATGTTCCATTGTTTTGACAAGGACTATCATAACAATGGTTCGCCACTAAAGACAAGCAAAAAAAAAAAAAAAAAAAAAAAAGAAAGAAAGAAAGAAAGAAAGCTAAAGAGAAATAGACAGCTTGGGGCAAAAGCACATTTGCATAAATGGCGTCTAAATTTGAATAACAATACTTTATATGATGTGAACTTTATATGAAATAATTCATATATGAACTACGGTTGTATATGATAGTGAGGAATGATCATCGCAGTAAATTTTCCAATTTAAGCAATTGGAAAGAAGAAGCCTGAAAAAATCAGGGCTTCAACGGGATTCGAACCCGTGACCTCCGCGATACCGGTGCGGAGGTCACGGGTTCGAATCCCGTTGAAGCCCTGATTTTTTCAGGCTTCTTCTTTCCAATTGCTTAAATTGGAAAATTTACTGCGATGATCATTCCTCACTATCAATACTTTATATATACTTAGCCTCGTACTTACGTTTCAAGACAAAGGATTTTACACATGAATGTGAGGCTTAGGATGTTTAGGTATTCAAAGTTAGGCGCTATTTACGCAAAGGTGGTCTGTTGTTCCAAGGCAATTAATTCAACAGTTAATGATTATCAACCGGTGTATAGAGCTCAAATAGACCTTTTTACCAATGCGGTGGCTATTTTGAATTCAATTGTTTCAAATAGCTATTATGGGACGCTCAGATGGGTGAATTAGTATGCGTTTGTCCCCTAAGCATCCCATGATAGCTATTTGAAACAATGCTGTTCAAAATGGCCGCCGTATCAGTAAAAAGATCCATTCCCCCATTAGGTCAATAAACCAATATTTACATTTATCCAAAAGGGAGGGGGGGGGGGAGAGGGGGGACTTGCCACCTGAAATAACTACAGAGATAAAGAAGGTAGGTAGTTATGGATTTCGTTTCTAAAAGTATAAGACAAACCTCCACAGTTATGGCCTGTAAACTCCATGGGGCAGTCACAAGTATAGTTATCCGAGAGATTGTGACATGTTCCATTATTTTTGCAAGGACTGTTGTAGCAATGGTCCATGACTGAAGACAAAAAAAACAAAAAACAAAAAAACAAAAAACAAGTGTTGCATCAAATAAAGTGTCCACGACAACATTACGCATTTTCTTTCCTTTTTCGGTTACAAATGCTACCAAAAATAAACAGAGAAAAAAATAAGTCATGAAAGAAGGGTGGATGCGATTTCTGAAAATATTGTGATTACTCCCTTACTAGCCTACAACTGGCGAAGTAGCGAAGAACATGACCTGGGCATATTGATTGAGATCTCAGAACGCTGAGAAAAAGTGGAAGATCCGAATAACTGTCAGGTCCCAAAGTAACCTGTTTAGTAGCCATACGTTATTAAGGCGTCTTTCCCCTAAAATACGACTACAGCATTTGTCTGTTGTGTTTGTTTGATTTTCAGTCTAATGATTTTCGTACAACTTCCATATCGCTACAATGGTTCGCCACTAAGGTCAATTTGTGAGAGCTTGTAGGGAGCTTGTGAGAGCTTGTGGAGATTTTATTCAGGTTAAACATATTTAATAATTACAAGATTGTTTTAACACAATTATTTTATAAACTATCAAGAAATCCCGAAGAATGAAAGTGTTAAAGAGAGGAGCAGTATGGGGAGATGGCCAAATTTATTCTTCGAACTGAATTTTGTAAGTGTCAGACGAACCTTCACAGTTCTGTCCTGTAAATTGATCAGGACAGTCACATGTGTAGTTATCCGAGAGACTAAGGCATGTTCCATTATTTTGGCAAGGTGAGTTGACGCAATAATTGATCACTGAAAGAAAAAAAAAAAGAGATTTCCATCTACATTTAACACAGTCTGAGTTAATCGCCAAAGATTGTTTCGAGATCAGAATTTCCTTTGAAAATGTCCTTCTGCTTATCTGTGACTGCTGCCATTATTGTTGCCACAGTGTTAAAAAAAAACAAACACAACAGCAAAACAAACAAACAAACAAGCAAAAGGAAGCACAAAAAAATGAAAAGAAAAAAGAAAAAAAAAGAAAAACTTTTTGCTAACCTTCGCAGTTTAGCCCTGAGAACCCTGCAGAACAGTCACATGTGTAGTTGTCTGCAAGATTACGACAGGTTCCGCTGTTTTGGCAGGGAATGCTTTGGCAATGATTCCTTGCTGCAAGAGAACGAATGATCACTACTTTGAGGGTTTATTATATCTCATTATCGCCATAAGTTAGAGTGAAAAAAACAAAACAAAACAAAAACAAAAACAAAAACAAACAAACAAACAAACAAACAAAAAAAACAGATGAATTAGATGAGCAACGCAACAATTTAGTAACAGACAGACCTTCACAATTTTGTCCTATAAATTCTGCGTGACAAGTACAAGTGTAGTTTTCCAAATGGTTGTGACATGTTCCATTATTCTGGCAAGGACTATCATAGCAATGGTTTATCACTTAAAAAAGAAGTACAATCAAAGCTAGTGAGTATGACTTTGAAGGGTTAAAAGTAAAAAAAAAAAAAAAACACATTTATTTCAATGAAAACCTAATGAAAATGTTTCAATTTAATTAAGCGCAGCGAAGCTATTAAAAGGGTATCAATTTAAGCTCTACACGCACCAAATCAAAGAAGTCTGACAGTCATTTTTTTTTTTTTCGAATTTTGCTCTTTTAGAAAAGTAACAGGTCATATTCCTATTTTCGGTATTGGACTGAAACTAGTTTGTAACTGAGGCTAATGCAGAGAGCTTTTCAAATGCAAATGAAATTAATCTCCTTTTAATGATTTTTACCCCACAAGAACTTTCGTTGCAAGCTACTTTCAGTCCAATATCGAGAAAGCGAATCTGGCCTATCGCAGTTTGCGCTTCGTTCAGCGACCCACTAAATACATTTGTATTGGTATTCTAGCAGCATTCCGTGAATGAGCGAAGTTCCCAGTTACAATTTTAGCAATATTTAGACCAACTATTAAGAAAGACAAAAACAGAATAATAGAACCACAAAAGACGCATTGGGAGATTTCACTGGCTGTTACATTGGTCTTAATTTGTTCAAGTTAAAAAATTACCTTCACAGTTGTTTCCTGCAAATTGATCAGGACAGTCACATGTGTAATTGTCGGCAAGACTGTGACATGTTCCATTGTTTTGGCAGGAAGAGTTGAAACAATAATCCATCACTGAAAACAGCAAAAAAGGGAATACCATCTTCGTTTAATACATTATAAGAGAATATCTAAGCACTGCTTTCTGTTTGAAAGCCATAGTTATTAATTGTGGCTGTTGTCATATTAACACAGATGTCCTGAGGAAAACTTCGATTAACTGCAGAAATCAGAAATTAGAAAACCGTTTTCACTTGTCGGGAGATTTCGTTTCCTGTCAATCGTTCCAGTTTCTACAAATTCATGACCAACCTTCACAGTTATGTCCTATGAACTGATCGGGACAGTCACATGTGTAGTTATCGGACAGACTGAGGCATGTTCCATTGTTTTGGCAAGGCGAGTTGAAGCAATAATCCATCACTAACAGCAAAGAAAAAGAATATGTATTATTTAACATCTACAAGTTGTCAAGACGGCATACTTAGCTAATACCTTTTTCTACGTCAAAAAGGTTAATTTACTGAACATTGTCTTCATATTCCATCGAAATCATACATACTGTTTATGCAACGCTTTTGAGTTGTATACCATGGAATATTCCACGAGTCACCCGCATTTTGATAGCATACACACGAGCCTTTAGGCGAGTGTGCATACCAAGAAAATACAAGTGACATGTAGAATAGTTCATGGTATACCACGAGAGAGCGTGTAACCAGCGCAGCGCTTTCCGCCGTCATAACTATTTTATACCACGCCAAAAGAAAATAGAGTGCCCAATAAATACAGTGACTCAATAAATGGGACATACATGTACACGTGCGCGTGGTGCTCGATGGGAAGGCTGGTTGTAATAAACAAAGGCTTTCCTGTATTCTGATTAGCTGTATTTTCTATGGCACGGTATAAATGTCTACATTGGACTTAGGAAACTCATTTCACGTTATTACATTTGTTCTCGTTAAAAGCGATAAAGAAAGGTCTCCCGCAGGGAAAAAAAAAATGAAGGCCCATCAGTTTACAAGCCTCATACCTTCACAGTTCAGCCCCGAGGATCCCGCAGGACAATCACATCTGTAGCTGTCTGGAAGATTGTGACACGTTCCATTGTTTTGGCAGGGGATGCTTTGGCAATGATTCCTTACTGCAAGTAAACAATGGAAACCAGCGCTTTCAGCCGTCATTTAATCTTCATAGGCACTTATGGCGTAGAAAGGAATAGATGAGAATTACAAGGCTTTAATTTACTCGGAGACATACCTTCACAGTTTGGTCCTGTAAATTCCTCAAGACAAGTACAAGTGTAGTTTTCCAAATGATTGTGGCATGTTCCATTGTTTTGGCATGGACCATCATAGCAATGGTCCATTTCTGAAAACAAGGAAGTATGCTAGTGAGAATTGTTCCAACGTACTGTAATTAATGTCCACCAAAAAAACAGCAACAACAGTATTTTTTTTTTTTCGATCCCTCGACCAAATGAGATAACGGGAATTTCCCGTGGCTGTTATCTGTTGCTGTTTAATTATTTATGAGACTGACCTTCGCAGCTATGTCCCGTATATTGATCAGGGCAGTCACAAGTGTAGTTATCTGCGAGATTATGGCATGTTCCATCATTTTGACACGGTGAGTTGAAGCAGTAATCTATGACTGAAAACACAGCAAAACAGTCTATCACTATTTTACGTACCATAGATATATCTTCAGAGGAGGCTGCGTGACCGAGTGTTTAGGGCACCGGACTTGAAATACAGAGGTCGGGGGTTCAAGTCCCGCCCTGACCACTCAGCTGGAGTTGTTTCTCGGTAGACCTCAGTTCAACTCTTCGGTCATGCTCGTTAATGGCCAACTGCGACCCGCCAGTTGGGGTTTTATGCTTAATTGATATATTTGTTTCTTTCATTTCAAGTGGCATGCTTGTGAACTAGTTAGGCGTAGCTATGTGTATTGATTACTATCAACAGCAACAAATTAACATTTTTTTTAGATATAATATTTAGACTATTTTCCTAAAGATACACTTTTTGTTGTTGTAGTTGTTTTGTTTGTTTATTTGTTTGTTTGTTTGTTTGTTCGTGTTTTTCATTCTCTCTCATTAATAACGACAAGGCAAGGCTTATCGTGCATGGAAAATGAAACCCGACCCAAATTCACAAGCGACTTACCTTCGCAGTTTAGCCCTGAAGATCCTACAGGACAATCACATGTGTAGCTGTCAGGAAGATTGTGACAGGTTCCGTTGTTCTGACAGGGACTAACGTAACAGTGGTTCCTAACTAGAAAATAGGAGAGATTCTTAATTAAAGAAGCAGGTCACCGTTTGCACATCTTGAAATTTTTAGCCGAGATATTTCAAGTTCGTCGTTTGTAATCCATTTCAATCTTCTCTATCCTCAACAATCCTTGTTCCTTTATGGTTTATTATTATCTCTTTGGTGTTTTCTATCTTAGTAAACTACTATTTTCAGGTTTCCTTCAAGGTAAGGATAATTTCCGTGACTGAGCTCCTTTAAGGGTCTTAATAGGTCCACAACAAATTGAATCGCCTTAACAATGACAAACACAAGTGTAGGTCTCCTTTTCGTTGCTACTATTTGTCGTCCACTCTCACGTCACTTCCACAACACTCATAGACACTTCACCATGTTTGTTGAAATTTATAATAACGAAACAATCACATGAACCGATAATCTCAGAGAGAGTCAGTTTTACTAACCCTCGCAGCTTTTTCCTGAAAAACCCGCCGGGCATGTGCAGTTGTAGTCATTCAAGGCATTAGAACATGTGCCGTTATTTCTGCAGGGGCTTCCAAAACAATGATCAACCACTGAAAACAAGTAACAAAGAACGTCAGAATCGTCTTGAAAACAAAAAGGTCAACGTTTATGAAGAACCATTAAAAATCAAGAACGAATCCCTTCAAAGTTTTAATAATACACTCGATTGAATTACTCGATTCTGACTGGCTAAAAAGGAGTGAAGTTTTCATGCAATATCAGTGCAAATTTGAAACACTAGAGCAGATTTGAAATACCAGTGCAAATTACAACGAAGATATCCCAAGTTGGTACGAAGACACTCATGACTGCCGATGGTAATCCAAGGTGTGGCAAAGGTGGTCGAAGTTCACCTGAAGCCTTCCAAAGATAGCCGAAGGTAAATGGACGTTTTCCGAGCACTTCCAAAGATCACCCGAACCCTTTCGAAGATCAACGAATATGACCCAGACATTGTGGAAAACTCTGACAATAGATGCATTGCTCACCTTTACAAACGTCCTCGAGGATAGAACCAGCAAGATTTACAATTGAATCAAAACTTGTGGTAAAGACATTCTCATCATCAGGGTCGCTTGCAATCTCCTCCAGTTCCTTATAATCTGCATCGCCAACACCAACAGCAATGATATGCACTCCCATGTCATGGAGACGCTTTGCTGGGTCTTTTACTTTGTCTCGTGCGCGACCGTCAGTAAGGACAATGAGGATGTGAGGGACGTCCGCCCTTGCCAGTGGAAAGAGGTCTGTTCTTAGATGATTCAAGGCATCACCCGTATAAGTATATCCATCATAAAAAGGGATATTTTGAATAGCATCAACAATGTCTGCTGTTGTGGTGTACTTTGTAAAATCAAAGTGGATCTTAAACTTGGACTTGCTGGAAAATGTTGCCACAGCAACTGTCGTGTCATCCGGACCAATTACAAACGATCTGACAATCCCTTTGATGAAGTCTTTCATGATCTGGTAATTATGCTCCCCAGAACTTTCTATGCTTCCAGAGCTGTCCAACAGGAAGGCCACATCAACTTGGGTAGATTGGCATTCTGTGTTGTGAAAAGGCATAGACAGAGCAAGTTACATTACTCTTTATATTTTCTGCACTTTGCAATGAAAACTGACAGATTTCTCAAAATCTGCATCCCCTAATACCAGCTGTTAGTTTCTGTTTGTTGTTGTTGTTGTTGTTGTTGTTGTTGTTTTGTTTTGTTGTTATTTTTTCTTATTGCCTTTTTCCCCTTTGAAACAAAAACAAGTGCACACTGCTTGAGCAACAACAAATCGCTTATGGTAACTTCAGGTAAAATTTTTCTTTCGTGACTAAAACAAGTTCACGAATATAAAAGGGATATTTGAAGTACGAACCTCTCGTAAATAGGAGGACCCCTCCAGTAACCGTGCAAGGGTCCCCATCCCCGAACACGAGCACACCGTTATGTTCCCGACCACCTTAAAAAATCTACTCTCGATCTCCCATGAGCGGAAACGTCCATTAAGTGGCCCGATAATGCGATGTTCATCGCTGGCCCGATGTTCAAATGAGTCTTATCCAATCAGGAAAGGTTGGACTCACCCAATCTGTTCGTTTTCCCTGCACAGATAATAGCCACGGGCAAGTTCCAAAGTAAAGGGGGTTTGTGCTTACATATGTGATGTATGGTATTGCCGAAACGTCTAAACCTGAAATAACACGTTATCATGGCATGATCAGGTGCCATTACGAGCGGAAAATTTGACATTACTCACGCGTGGTGCAATTTTCCCTATATCGATTGCTTGAACACAGACATGTCGAGCCTCCAGGAAAGTTCTGACAAACTTGGTTTTCGGAACAATGAGTCACACCGGCTGCACATTCATCGACATCTAACAATAAAAGACACCTTGATTTTCTGATACCGTAAATTATCATAACTTACCAATCATTTACCCTTTTCTCTCAGTAATTGCCTAACTGTTTAATTGCAGGTTTAACAGACCCTTTGCACGATCCAGTCACATGGCACAAAATCACACATGCTGGGACGCAAGTTGCACAGTGGGACTTCCAAAACAAAGCAGCCTGTACCAGTACACCTTGACCTGCCTTTGTTTTGGAAGTTCCACTGTGCAACTTACGTCCCAACATGTGTGATTTTAAACCATGTGAACGAATCGTGCAAAGAGCCTGTTTACATCGAAATCTATTCAGATATTTACTACACTTTCTCAAAATTCTTCGCGGCCGTAGCCAGTCGCAGCGCGTTTCTCTTCCGGTCCCCCTAATCGCGCTAGGGTTTCGAGCATCGCGGATATTTTCTCAGCCTTCAAAGGTCAACGGAGGCCAAGTCTAGTTATATACTTGCCAGACAGACTTGAAGGCAGGATTTATCATCGCAGTTATACACACAACTTAAGTAGTTTTTAAATTACAGTCTGAAAAAAAATTCAGGCTTGAACGGGATTCGAACCAATGACTTCTGCGATACCAGTGCAGTGCATTGACATTAAAGCCTGATTTTTTTTTTTTTTTTTTGCCAGGCTTAAATTTCACGACTGCTTAAGTTGTGTGTATAACTGTGATGATCAATCACGTCTTTGTGTCTTTCTCCGCAGTTCAAATATACGACCTTTCATATATCCACTTGTACATAAATAATGTATTGAACGCTAGATATAATAAACAATTAGATTATTCGCTCTCGATTTCTATCGCGTGATAGTGCGCCCGAGTCAACTACCACGCATAGAAATCGAGAGGGAATAATCTAATTGTTTTAGTATAAATCTGCTAGTCGTTCAGAACTTTATTTCAATCCTCTTCACAGACACTTCGAAAACGCCATGAAGCGGCCGTCATTTTGTTAACAAGGGCACACTGCTACGCTACTCACTATGTATCACAGAATAGAAAGTGAATAGCGTAGCCAATCAGAGAACGGCATCCGTGATAGAACGCTAGTAGATTTATACTAAATGCAATTATTATATTGGCATGTCTTAACCGCCACGTGTAACACAGATACGGAAGCATCCCTAGTAAATACAAACCAGATTCACATTCTTTTCCTTCCCATTCCGGTGTACAATCACATTGAAAGTCACTCAGCAGACTGACGCACTTTCCACCATTTTGACACGGATCACTATAGCAGAAGTCGATCGCTGAATGGAAAGAAAATTTAAAATGTGAATGAAGTGAAAAAAGAAAGAAAAATAATTTCCTCCAGGATAAACGGCTGCCAATCGTTGATAATAAAGCAAACCTCATAACTATGGCACTGTAAAAAAGAGCATTCATTTCAATGTATTTGAAGTGGACGATGTGTTCGTTGAACAAACTTTACTGAAGATGAGGAAAATTCAATTATAATCAATTAAATAAAGTTATTAAATTTTATTTAACTATAGGGCTGTGCATGGCAGCTACAAACAATCGAGAGAAAGGGATATAAGATCATTGTGGCTAGTAGTTTCACAACACTCAAATACACTTAGGAAAGTCGCCGGTTGCAAAAGGGAAAAAAAAGAATTTATGCTTTCTAACTTTTAATACTGAAAATTGAAACTGGCCAAGAACTAAAACCAATAACTTTGAACTTGTTCCATCGCACTACTTTATGTAACAGTTATGTTACATGTCATGTATGTCACCCTCCACTCTTATTTTGTCACAAAGGCGAAAAATGTCTCAATCCTTTTTTTCAGAGATTATTTTGTAAACTCACCAGTACAGATCTGTTCTCGCACTACACCTTTAATTTCGCTCAAAGCTGAAAAAGACACTTCAAACACGTGCTCCTCGTCTGGATCAGAGGCCATTTCTTTCAATTCTTGGTCGTCATAGCAACAACCAACGCCTAAACTGATGATAGTCGCACCCTCGTCACGTAGCTTTTTAGCAGGGCCTGCCACGTCATCTTGTGACATACCATCTGTCAATACCAACACAACCTTTGGTAGCGATTTTCGGTCCTTCTTAAGACCCTTAAAAACCTTTGTGCGCACTTTGTCCAGCGCATAACCAGTCTTTGTATAATCACCTGGATAAGACATTTTATCGATTGCTTTCACAATGTAGTCAACTTTATCATATTTGTCTAAATCGAACACCACATTGGCTTTCTTTGAGTACAATACCAGAGCAACGTTTGTGTCCTTTTTCCCAATCTTGAAGGAACGCACAAGTTCAATAATGAAGTCTTTGGAACGTTGGAAGTTGCCTTTTCCTTGGGATTCTATGCTTCCAGAACCATCGACTACAAAGACTAAGTTGAACGTTTGTCTGACACAAGCTGCGGAGAAACGTTTTCAAAATCAACTCCAGTGCAGATGGTTTCACAGATTTTATTATTCACGCTGACATTAGCATGGACATTGACTTTCACATTGACTTTGCGAGAGACACTGACAATTGACATGGCATTGACAACAAAACTGATTCTGACATCGACATGGACACTATCACTGACATCAACACTGATAGTAATATTCACATTGGCATTCTCACCGACATTTGACAATAATTACACTGACAATAACACTGATAATGAAATTACTTTTGCCATTGACTTTGACACCGTCATTGATATAGACGTTAACACAACCATAGACAGACCCCGACATTGTCATCGAAGTCGCAATGACACTAAAAGTGACCTTTGCATAACCTTACTTTTGACACTGGCAAAAGACATTCAGTATACTGAGGGCCTAACTAGCTAAAGTACTGTCCCAAAGTACTGTGAACGAATTTCGCCGATTTTTGCTCTTTGTTCTCACAAAGTTTCCGTACGTCTAAATTCCGTTAACGCATTCGCCAAAGATTCAAGAACCACCAATGTAGCGAAAGCCAATGTAGCGGAAGCGAACTTTCATAGCAGCAAAAATTCGTGAAAGCGAGACTTCAGTCATCAGACAGTGTTAAAACGAAAAGTCCAAGAAACAAAAAAAATTCAAAACGACGAATGAACAAATTATGTTAAATATTTCACAAAAATCCTTGCCTAGTTCACATTGTCGTCCAGAGTAATCGTTTGAACATTCGCACTCAAACTTTCCAAGACGATCATTACACGTTCCTCCATTTATACAGGGCCCTGAATCACACTCATTCAGGACATCTGTAAATTGAAAACAGAAAAAAATTATAATAGGAACGTAGAATAAAATTAGCGTGACAAATCATAATTGCAAACTTGTCAGTTAGCAAAAAGTAAATCTTTTAAAAGAAATACGGAGTTCAATAGATCATTTCCGAGTTGCTCTTTGCCTCTGTGCCAAAACCAGTCTTTGTGCGAAACCATTCATATGAAAATGTGTTCCGCGTACAGGTTCATTTTCATACAAATCAAACTCATTTTCATCTGAAAGGTTTTGAACGAGGACTCGTTTTGAATCAGAGGCACAAGGTAACTCGGAAATGGCCTATTAATAATGAAATTAATGTGGAATGAAGAAGGATGCCTCACAAATAAGAAAACAGAAGGGTACTAAATTGAGATGGGAAGAAATGAAAATAATGAAAGAAAACCACTATCAGCTAACCTGACCCTAAGTCGACGTAAACTGGAATAAAATAAATTCAATAGATAAGGATAAATCAAGGGAAACGATAAAGTTGAATTAATTTGTGTACCTTCTGTGCAGTTTTCTCCTCCAATTCCTAGAGGACATGTACAGTTGTATCTTCCAATGCCATCAGCCGAACAGTTGCCACCATTTTTGCATGGATTGAGAGAGCAAGAATCTGAATGAAAAACGAAAACGAAAAACATGCACCCATGAATGGACTATACAATATTTACTTCAAATCCTTAAACCAAAGCACACCAAAAATGCCTTCCTTAGCTTCATTTAAACGTTTGTGGTACTGTTAGTTCACTCATTTTAATTTAGCTTATCAGTTAATTTTATCTGACAAGCAGCTGATAATTTCACCTTGAAGGCACTGATATCCTCCATTCTCTCCATATTTGTTCACACAAATTTCTGATTCTGTGCAGTCGGCGCTGGAACACGGATTTGCCGCTGTGAAAAACAAGTAGTTTAGCTACCATCACTAGCACTGTTAGAAACTCAAGCTTGCGACCCAAGTTTGATAGGTCACTGTCTCCACAATAAGTGCGACCCAAATCAGTGTGATTAAAACCCCATCCCCGGCTACATGTAATTCCACTCAAGTTTTGTTTACATAATTGAACGTAGAGATCGTAAGTTTCAGTAACTAGATTTCAATGTACTAATTCGTATGAAATCTAATCACGGAATTAAATACGCTTCTCTATATATTTCGTCTACGAAGTGAAGTAGGTCATTTTTCCCATCCTACGTTGGTCCGTTTGTTCGTTCGTTCGTTCGTTTAGTGATTGTTGCGTCCGTTCGTTCGTTCGCTTGTTTGTTTGGTCGTTCGTTCGTTTGTTTGTTTGTTCGTTCGTTTGTTCGTTTGTTCGTTCGTTTGTTTTTTCGTTCGTTCGTTCGTTCGTTCGCTCGTTTGTTCGTTCGTTCGTTCGTTTGTTTGTTCCTTGGTTCGTTCGTTCGTTCGTTTTTTCGTTCGTTCGTTCGTTCATTCATTCGTCCGTCCATTCGTTCGTTTCTTCGATCGACCAATCGATCGTTTCTTCCCCTAGTTCGTACGTTTGCTAATTCGTTCTTTCGTCTCGTCGTACTTTCGTTCGTTTGTTCGTTCCTCAATTCGTTTCTTCGTTCGCTCTTTCGGCTGTAAGTACGTTCATTCGATCGCACGTTTTTCCTCTAGTTTGTACATTCGTTCGTTCGGTCGGCTGGTTGGTCGGGTAGTCGTGCTTTAGTTTTTAAAATTCATTAATTTATCCGAGATCGTTCTCGCTTAACCAACCTTTGCAGATAGCGCTTCTTGTGGTACTAGCGAAATGCTTCAGATGAGCAAACTCCGACCTCAATATATGCTCCTCGTTGGGATTTGTAACTAGATGGTTTATCTGGGATAAGCTGTAATTGGATCCCAAAACCAAACCGATGATGGTCGCGTGATTCTGTTGAAGCAATGCAGCAGGCACTGCGTATTCATCCTCAGCCTTCCCAGCGATCATCGCGACGACAATTGAAACCTTGGAATCATCAAACTTTGCTTCTTCCGACGATTTGATCAATGCTTTTCCTAAGTTCTTGTACTTTCCCAAGGAATAATTAGCCATTCGTAATACATGTGAAAAGTCGGAGAAGCTGGATTCTTGTCCCGGTTTAATCAGATAATGGGCATCTGAGCCATAGGCGATAACACCGATGTTTTTGACATCAAGGGTTGAAGCAACAGTGATAATGAACTCCACTTGACGTTCTATGTTATCTTCTCCGACGTTACGTGAACTGTCAAGCAGAAAAACCACAGTGGCCTCCTTAGTGCAGTCTGTTATAAAAGAAAATGAGAGTGTAGACGTTATACGGTGATTTACGCAAGCTTGTCTCTTCAGTTCACTTATGAGAGACGTCTAAGATAAGAGCTGAAAGATTCCATGCTCATTTCACACATCCCCGTAGTGTTTCTGAGCTAGTGGCTCGCTGTTTTCAGCGCCGTAAAATCCATAACCATCTCATGACCAGGGTTAGACAGAACGGGCAAAGAGAGATCTATCTAAATAGAATTTACTAAGTAAATATAGGTTAGTAAAAAAAAGTACTGTTTTGTAGATTCCACGTCACTCTTTACCCTAAGATAAGTGAACAAGTGATGTGGGACATGTAGCAGCGTGTATTTTGTGACTAAATATAGCCGATCTAACAATTTTGCTGGTCAACAGAGGTGCAATGAAAGGTGCTCTGACCTTTAAAAAATTACTACAACACAGTCAAACGGCTCCACCATAAAGTGCCTTTCAGAAACATACATGTGTGAAGAAAAGAAAGGTCGGAAGACGGAAAATCAAAAGGGAACGGCAAATGCACAAATGTCACCAGCCGTAGGAGTCGTGCAGGCCTGTCAACCCCATTTTAAATAGCAAGTATAGCTTTCACTGCGCAAACGCACCCTCTCTCTCACGGAAAACCGATAACATTCCATTATTTACCAAATATTTGTGATAATCTAAAGGTGCTACTGACCTTTATCGCAATTTTCACCGTACTGAGTGGAATCTTCACAAGTGCACTCATATCCACCAAACGCCTCTGTGCATTTCTTTCCAGATTCACAACTGACACTCGATTCTGTGCATTCCTTCACATCTGCGTTTTATCAGGGAAGAACAAAACGTCAGATCAAAAACATACCTAAGCCTACATATATGGCATGGAATCCCATTATTCAGTCATTAACAACCTTGGCCGGGTTGTTCAAAGCCCGATTAAGCTAACCCAGGGTTAGCGAGAATTTTGATTTCATTTTTGTACATTTTCGGTGACGTTTTTTTTTTTTATTATTATTTTATTTTTATTTTTTGCATTGTTTGTCCTTCAGTTTTGAGCTTCAGTGATATCAAACTACAAAAAACATAAGCAGTGAAAAACATTTCTGTAGAAGAAAAATTGTTACCTCGGTTAACTTTTAATCCTGGGTTACCGTTAACCGGCTTTCGAACAACCCGGCCCACATTTCACTGACAACCTATTTTCACTTCTCCCTCCTTTTTAAACAATTTGCGAATCTTAATCGAAATGTTTTTCATTTTCAGTACAAACCTTCAGTGCATCGATCACCCTGAAATCCTACTGCACATGTGCACTTTGACCCTCCATCTTCACAGACACCACTGAAGTGACATGGGTTATCAGAACAGCTATCAACCTCTATAGAACAGAACCAGAGAAAACACGGAATTACTTTTAAAAACATTCATGAAGGACTGAAGCAAGTAAAAATATTTAGATTCCAAAAAATAAAATCACTGTTTAGTGTCATCCCTGCACTCAATAATAAAACGTTTCGTGGGAAAAAAATAAAGAAAAATTGTAAAATATCTCGCTATAAATTAGAATAAAATACATGTAGCTTCAGCAGTGGCACGTTGGATTATTGTATTTTGTTAGAGGCACAATTTTCACGCCACATCGTGTGTGCATATCAAAACTCTGATAAAAAAGATAATTTTTCTTACAAAAAGCTAAGTTCTTGACAAATGAAAGAGTCAAACGCTGTTCTCAGAGAACAAAAAACTCTCCACTATGCCTCGTTTAGCCAGGACGCGACGAGTGAACTCGAAACATGGAGATATTTATTGTAACTCCTCTTCTCACATAGACTAATAAGGCGCCAGCAGACAGTAGTGAGGCATATGCATTCAGTAAAAGGCTGTAAGTTAATATGCATGTTGCAATCAAATGTAATCAGTACCTTTACATATGGCCCCTCTGACGTCATTGATAACAATTCCAAGGGAGTAAAATTCCGTTGTGAAGACATGTTCCGTTTTGCCGTGAGCCATCTCAGTGAGCTGGGTGTGATCAATATTCTGACCGATCGCTACCACGTAAACAAGCACAGAATTGTCATTTAAGAGTGCTGCAGAATGGGTCACCGCGTCAGTTGATACACCATCTGTCATAACTACCAATACCTTAGTAACATTTCTTCTCACTACGGTATCGTCATAGAGGTTATTCGCTGCTTCATGTAGTGCTTTTCCCGTGTAAGTCCCACCTCCTGGGTAAGAAACACTATCAAGTGCCTCTTCTACTTCGTTATAGCTTGAATACTGGTCCAGTTTGAACGCAACTGTCGAATTCGTTGAGTACACAATGAATCCAACCCGTGTGGCCCCGCTTGATACATCGAATAGAAGGATAAGGTTCTTCGTAAAGTTCTTCATCATCTGGAAGTTGTTATCTCCGTAGGCCTGTACGCTAGAAGAACCGTCTACAACAAATCCCAGTTCAATCTCGTTGTAGCTACAATCTGGGAAAAAAAATTGCGGTGTATATATGAGTGTGACGAATTTTCCCAAATGTAAGCAATATATCAAACACGAGACAATGTCGGTTACCAGAATTCTAAACACAAATAAGAGAGTTGAAAATACGACGCGCGGTGTGGTATTATAGACGAACTTCGAGGTGATAGGAAATGTGGTAGAACGCTGTCTCGAGTGTTTCGTATATATTCTTAATCCAAACTAAAACAAAAGAGAAAACGGAGAAATGAAATCGCAAACATCTATGGGACGGTGCGACCGTTCATTTTTATGGAGGTGAAAGGGGGGAGGGCTGTTTTTTTGTTTGTTTGTTTGCTTGTTTTGGGGGGAGAGTCGCGCAAAACACTGGCTTCAAGGGGGCTAACCCCCTCCGAAAAAAAAATTAATGAAAAAAGGGTGGTCACGTGAAATATTGCAAAAAGGCGAAGGGTTTGAGGCAAGATCCGTCGTTCTCGCGTCTCCTTCCTCTCTAGGTCACAAACACAAACCGAACGAGCCTAAGACGGGCTACATTTTGAGCGACTTTCAGTAATCTACCTTTCTCGTGGCACTACAGACATTCATAGTGTAAACATGTGAGTTCGACTTTATAAGTACAAAAGCAACGTTCACGTATAATTCGTTGAAAATTCCTCACTCTATACAGTCAATCAGGTCTTCCATTCGCGCACAAATGAATCTACTTTGCTTTATTGCTTTGCTGTCCTTAGACCTTATTTCTGTTGTTTCCACTTACCTAGATGGCAGTTTTGTCCGCTGTATCCATAGTTACATTCACATCTGTAACCACCAACTGTGTTGATGCACGTTCCACCGTTCTGACACGGACTGTTAAAACATTCGTCATAATCTGACAAAGAAATAACAACACGTTCAAAAAATAACAAGACAAAAACATCATTATTTCGGGCTTGTTACTTGCTACAGTGAGAGAACTTACAGACCAACATGGGCATTTCACATTCCCTCTTAACTGCTTGTCTAACAATGCAACATGGAAGGGCGTGGTGAGTTCCAAGCAGAGAAAAATTCAGTCAAAAGTGGCAACATTCCCTGCGCATGCGCAGCGTGTAGTACTCTTTTTCAAGAGAAGCGCGATATATACCCTGACATTTGGCATGAAAATCTGGTTGGAGGTAGACTTTTTAAAAGTTCTTTCTAATAGTTCTTCCCTGACCTGTTGGTTTCGCTCGAGGGAAACAAAAGCAAAGGTCGACTTGTGGCAAGTCTAGTTTGGAGATACTGTTGAATAGTGGCAAAGATTTAAAATGTCATTGTGGGGCGGGCAGGGGGGGGGGGGTGGTACTCCCTATAATTGCTCTTACGGGAAGTCTCTGCCAGAAATGGGTACCTTTTTCAGGTATGTTTTAAAGGTAGGGATTTCAAAAGTTGAGGTATATGAAAGGATAGGGATTAAATCTGTCATTTAACTATTTATAGGGGCCTTCCAAAAAAAAATATTTCTAACATGTGCACCTTGTAGCTGTATCTGGTAATACTTGATGTTTTGCATAAAATTGTTCATTAACTTCATTCCAAGGGTCCAGAAAAGGGGTTCAGTGTTGTTAAGTAAGACTGTGAAAGGGGTAGCTTTTCTTCATTAAAGTCTGTCTAAATGGTATACAAAAGTGTAAGGGGTTGAACCTCACAGGGGAGCCTCCCTGTATAACACTTCACAGTCCCCCACCCCCCCCCCCCCCGGCCCCCCAATGTTGTTGTTGCTAATTTTTGTTTTATTATTCAATTAATTTATCTATTCATTTATTTTTTTATTTTTTTATTTTTTTTTTTCAAAATCCACCAACCAAACAGAATAATTTCCTACATTGTCAAAAACAAAGTGGTATGACCATTTCCAACCTTCCTTAATTTTCAAGGGATGGAGAAAATGGCCTAAAGAACAATTGGCTAAATGAAGTTCAGGAAAGTTGTTTAACTTCCAACCACGTTTTAGGCTAAGTGTGAGTTGCGCTAATTTTATTCGTACACTGACTTACCATCCTGGCAATTTTCATTTGTTAGATGCTCACTGCAAATACAATGATAAGTCCACTCCTCTAGGTTTTCAACACAAACTCCACCATTGAAACATGGATTTGTGTCACAAGGGCTTGAAATTCCTACAGTGGGAAAAGAGAGCTGCAGTGAATCACTAAAACCACTTGCTTTCTTTAAAATATTGCCAACTGAACACCGTCTTGCTACTCTTTTGAAATTAGACTGTTTGTTTGTTTGCTTGCTGGGATGGGTCAGTTACCCCCTGCCCTGTCCCTGAAGGTTGAAGACAGTTATCACACAGGCAGACTCTTGCCTGGAACTCTTTATTGGGTGGTGCAGAGGAGGCCATGAGAAGACAAACCAGGACCAAGGGAGGGAGGGAATTCAGGTTGGCAGAAATCCGAGCAACTGAATGAGACAATGGAACGCGCAGTCCAGGGTGAGGCAGCAAGTAAATGATGGGTGACCTGAGGTAGACATTAACTATTGTATTCCTGGGAGGAATTCTCAGCCTATTAAGATCAAGAGATCTTAATAAATTATGGCTCTTAACTACTTGTGCTGATGCTCATATTGTCAAGAGGTTCATTAAAATTAAATTGAACATGCAACCTAATTCCCAGGCCTTTTTTTTTTTTTTTTCACGCTTAGGGAGATTAAGAAGAAGAGAAGGCCTGGGAATGGAGCTGATAAGCTTGTACCTTGACAGTTGTCCCAGAGTTGATCCCGGTCGTAATTATCAGTTGTTGCACACCAGGGCTGGTTATGATTGTCCTTGATACATGAATAACTTTCTTGACCTTGGTACCAAAATGGGAAAACACAACATTTGCTTCTTTGAGTTGCATAGCATCCTGAAAGACAATGACTATGTTTAACATACATGTATTGCTGTACCATATAGTTACAGAAGTTCTTCCAAGTAAGTCTGTCTGGTTTTTCCTTGGAGCTATGCATGCTTTCCTTGTAAGCCTATTTCCAAAGAGAAAATATGCATGTGCAAGGCTGAGCCAGACAATTTTTGGATCAGTAAGCTGAGACAGTTTATTTGAGATTCATTTGTAACACTTGACTTTGGTCACTAAAAGCTGGAAGGACTGAGAGGGAAGGGGTATGTGTGGAGTTGACCATCTTACCAAATAGATAACAACTTTTCTCAGCTCCATGTAAATACTCTCTATAGTCAGGGCTAGCACTATCATTAAGTTTTGATTCACCTTTGTTACTTTATCACTATGGGTGAACTGTATCAACAAAAGGCATGTGGGTTCACCCACAGCACCGGGGGCCTATCAAACATACTCAGCTGTAGCAGCTGTCACAGGTTACGGCCATTATTGACAACCCTGTCTATGATGCAGTGATGGGGAATTTGTTCATCGTTGACACCTATAAATTACTATTTCATAGAATTATTCTAGAAAGAACATATTGTTCCATTCCTACCGTCAGTTATTTCTTCTCCTTCCGTCACGGTGGTCATGCAACCTTCAAGATCTGTCCTTATGCATTTACCATCATCATTATTGGACGAGGAAGTCAAACGAACGGATTGAACAAGTAAAGGTGGCGACAACGTATGCGGATGGATGTGATTCCCCTTTTTGCAAGATAAATGTTGCTCGAATAGCTGAAGGTTAAAAAAAATGTTACTAACAATTATTAGGCAAAACTGTCGGCGGTCATTAAGAAAATAAGTTGTAGCCGTTTGTTGTTTGCTTGTTTCATTGTCTTTTGTTTTTTGCTTTTTGTTTTTTGCTTGCTTGTTTGTTTGTTTGTTCTTTTTTTTGGTTTTAGTCAAATTGTGATAATTGTTATTTTTGTACAATATGTTACATTACATGTCAAGCCGTATAGGCTTAAATTATTCACAATGGTATAACTTTAGAATTACTTTCAGGTGCTATTTGGCATGATTTGTTGACACTTTGCAGTTTCAAACGAATGTTCGGCTATCCCAGAAGTTTCCAATACTACATGTACTTGGAACTTTTCAAGTAAACTGACAAGCCCCTTACCCCCTTTGCCGGGCACACTGGAACCACATTCGCACTCACAAGCTCTACGATCCTGCAAAGCAGTGGCAGGCTCCATCTTCCGACCGTAACAAACTTCAAAACGATTACCGCCTGTCAACTCTTTTCTTGGGTGCTCTCTAGGTCAGAGGAACAAATGCTGGCGCGCGAAAAACAACGAATTTGCTCATAATACTGCCTTGAAATTCAACCCATCTGTGCAAGAGAGGCCACGAAAGCTCTCAAATGACCGGGTGCAGTGGAATTTTGCATAGAGAGCTGGGAATCCATCAAATAAAACAGTCAACAACTGGGCTTTTAAGAAATCACTGTCCGTCCTGTTCGTCCTGTCCGCCATGTTTGCAACAACAGCTGACCAGTTTGCCCGACGAGTCAGTTGGTCGATTTGGATCCAGTCACGTGACCATGTCAATCGGAGACCGGTATGTGACAGTTTGCGAATCCGTTCCGAACCACTTAATTTTTCTCTCGAGAATTAGAGAAATATTTTACCTGAAACTAGACCCTCTAAGAGCGTTTACTCGGGCTTCGAGGACACGATAAAGCAAGTTGTTGCAATCTCATCTCCAGGTTTTCCACCCTACTCTAGGAACGCCTGGGACCATGACTTCCCTTTAGGCGACCAAGACAAAACGGCTTACATTTCGTGACCAGTAATAAATGTTCGATATGTATATTTTTGATGACCGAGCTTTTTCATTCATTCATTCTGTTTATATTGCCTATTTACTCAAAAATTAAATGTTGATGTTTCTCTTCCATGCCACAAATCACTCCTTTGAATTTAACAGGCATGCAGTTTAAAGATCTTCCTATGTGATATTTCCAACCCCTTTAAAAGTATAAAAGACTTACATGGAAATAAATATTTTTACCGTGCAAGATGAACTTCCAGGAGTAACTTGCCCCTCGAGAGTGTAATTAACACAAATATTATCTGCTGAATATGCTGCACCCTTCTTTCCTTGCACAGAAAGTTTGGTTAGATACGCCTCATTCTCTGTCAAGAGAAAGTGGAAATATTTACTTTTTCAAAGTATATAAAGATCCGAATCTCGCGTGCAGGCTGAACCTGACCATAACCGACATACGATATAAGGGGTAAAATGAGGTTCAATCGGGGGAGGGGTAGGGGAAGGGGAAGCTCCGCCCAAAAGGGGTACTTTCAGCTTAGGCTTCAGGTGTATAGAAGGGTAGGGATTTCACAAGTTTGGGTTTATGAACGGAACAAATAATACTTGGTTTTGGTTAACATCTCTTCTGATAATATTTAGTGTTCTCCCATAATATTGTTCCTAACTTCATTCCAAGGGTTTACAAAAGGTATTCAGTGCTGTAGGTATGCGAGAGAGGTAACTCTTTCAATAAGAAAGGTAGCTTTACTATCAAAATTATATACAAAAGGGTAAGGGTTTGAACCTCGGGGCGGAGCCTCCCGGTATAAAGCTTTCAAGAGTAGCCCTGCTTCCCCCCCCCCCCCCCACCCCCTCCCAGCCGGGACTCCAATCCAGGCCTTGGCTCAAATTTTTCTTTCTCCTTCCTTAACTGACATACAGTCATATTATCGACGAAAAACTTACCAAGATCAATTTCCAAATATGGACGGATGTCACTGTCGCTTGGACACCAAGAATACTCTCCACCTATCTTTGGAATTCCCCAGGATTCTTTGTACGACGAGCCTCTGATTGTGGAGTTTGAGAAATGAATCAGGCTGTTCCGTAACATGTTTCCACACTTGGCTTGTATTGGTAAAACGAAAAGGTAACCATTAAAAAATTTAGAAAAACATCAGTGGCGCAATTATATTTAAATTTGAGACATATGGCACAAGTT
>NC_138155.1:11454400-11481900 GCF_964199315.1 Orbicella franksi | reverse complement strand
AACATGCTTGCATATTTTACCTTAAATTGATGTTTCATTGTCCTTGTCATATTATTAGAAAATTTGATCCTTGTCTACCATTCGATTTATCTCCTGGATTAAACCCAATGACACTTCGAGTTTAACTCTCTCTCTTGTACTAGTCGAACCTCCAGTTGCGACCATGCACCTCTCGTGCGACCACCTCTCCTCAGCGACCAGTTTTCCAAAATGCCAAAAGTTTCCATGTCAAATCACTATATTTGGAACCTCTTGTAAGCGACCACCTCTCGTAAGTGACCGCGACCATTTTTAGAGCTAAACGTTTGAAATTTTCTTTTGTTTTTAACCTTCCGTAAGCGACCACTGGACAGAAAATATAGTGGAAATTGGATAATAAGGTGTTATAACATTATCACATTTCTGGGTAGTACAAAAGACGGAAATTTCTCAATGAGAAGTGACGTTTTTCTTTTTCTCGAAATTGACTTTTTACATGAATAAGACATCTAAAACATTGCGTAAGTCTCCGCTTTTACCATATGCTAATGAAGCAACAGTTTGACCCAATATGGCCTAATTAAACTCCCGTAAGCGACCACCTCCCGTAAGCGACCACCAAGGTTTGACATTTTAGGTGGTCGCTTACGGGAAGTTCGACTGTACTTAGGATATACGTAGAGACACGTTTATTTTGCCCTATCGAGTCGGCTCTCTCGTATTGTTATCACAGATGCCTGCTGGAACGTAAGCAAAGACAATTGTGAAAAAATAGATGCACAGAGTTATTGAATTTCTCCGTTAACGACGGTCCAACATCTGCTATATCAATGTACAAATATCTTACTAATGATGATATAGACACTATCGCAGTATAGCTGAGGTTGAAGGTCGTTGCTGATACAAAAGACCATTCATTGAGCTAAAAGACCATTTGTTTGAAGTAACGCTCAGCGATTCAGGAATTCAAAGGTGTCACAAATGTTGCATTTTTGGAAACAAAAAAGGCTTTGTTGTCTAATCACTCTGCAGTGAAACGAAAACAAAATAATTTCTAACTTAGTATAAGTAAGAAAACATCAGTCATATAGGAGGGGGCATCTCGTTTATTGATCAGACATAAATTGCCCCATTTCGAAGTTGTTAACACAATAAACGTAGTAAACAAAAACACGGAAATTTACTAAAACAAAATTTCTAAAATGAACTGATCAAAAGCGGAGATGCCGTCGAAGTGACAACTCCTAACGGAAAAACTCCTTAAATATTAACTTCTTAGCATAATTACGTAACCTGCATTCCAACGAATCTACATACCAGCACAAAACTATCTTACAATAACAACGTGAAAAATTATATTCCTTAACACGGAGAAAATGTCAACGCAAATCTTAACGCGGTATAATTCTAAACCAGCCCCTCCGGTCGGTTATGTTGTTTCTGAATGTCGAAAATATCCTATACTATTTTGAATCATGATTTAGCCGTTTGCAAAAGCTTGATGTAAGATTCAATATATGTCGCAAAAAATATTGCTAAGTCAAGGTTTAGTAACTTGATAAAGTCGGTGTTCGTAATTTCTTCTCTGGGGGAAAAATTGTTTCAAACAGTTCAATTGCAGCTATGAAACCGTCCAAAATTGCAAGTACTCTTAAAGATTTACATTTAGTTCAGGGTTTTTTAAAGAACCATAAACGGGAAAAACAAAAAACAAAAAAAAAACAAGACTGCAAGACGCGTGTTGTGGAAACGGTATAGCTGCATGCACGGTTAACGGAGAAGATGAATACTGGCAGTGAGAAGGTTAAGTTCCTTACTTTCATGAAAAAAAAATAGTTGTTGGATTTCTCGAGCAAACAGCCCTTAAAGTTTGTTTAGCAAGAATCATTAAAAAGCTGTTGAAGCTAGGATAGGATTATATTTCCAATCTGGATAAGATAATCTTTAAATCAATATAAGTAATAAATTCAACAAATTGTTGCGATCGTCTAGTATAGTGATTACATTGCACATAGTACATCTACGCCAGCATCAGCATAAAAATTCTCATTAATGTCTAGCGTACATTTTCTGTCATTGTGTTTGAAGAAATTTGGTTCTTGATCAAAAAACGTGGGCTTCGTTTTCTTTACTTGCGCATTTTCGTTAAAATAAGTTGTAAATAGATGGGAATTGAAATGTTGAAAGCGGTTGCAGCTAAAACCAAGGAGATATTTGTATCTTGGTGAAATTTTCCTATAATTATCAAACTTTCGTTAGTTTTGATCTTCGTTCAACAGAGTGATATGATGAAAAGTTGTTTCAGCACCTCGTTCCCACCTGCTAACAAAACATGGACCTGAATTACCTTATTATCAACGACCTACCTTCGCCATTTGTTAAATCGGCAAAGAGAAATCCAAGGAAAGTGCAAACTTGTACAATCCCAAGCAAGCGTTTCATCGCGAGAGAAGACATTGTCGCCCTTGGAGGGACACTAATGGTTCTGTCGTTTCAAGAATTGAACCTCCAATTAAAAAGGTTTCCTTAATTAATCAACATGTCAATTATTCTCATTAAATGCCATTATGTCGAATTATCAGCGTGCTATGGCACTGGAAGGAAACATGCTGCCTCTGTGAGAAGAAAGCATGTTTTTGAAAGATGTGACAAAAATGCTAAATACCTTTATTATCATCGTTAAAGAAGGCAGTCTCTTTCATTTACTTTCCATTTTGACAGCAGTTCTCCCCCGAGGTCTAACAGAAAATGTTTAAATAAAGAACGATTATAACTGTTGCCATGGTTACTTGACAATCCAAACCGCGCATTTAAACAGTAATAACGACTGTTCTTAAATACCAGCACAGAAAAAAAAAAAAAAAAAGATTGCATTTTCATTATTTGCTGTTTAAAAAGTGAAGAGTGGCATGCTTATGTTGCATCTTATTTCGTTGATAACGTATTTCTCACGTTTAGTTTTGGTTGGTTCACAAGAAGAGTGTTTCAAATAGATAAAAACGGTGATTTAAAATAAACTACAAAAGAACGCGATAATTGGACTTGAAACATGCTAGGCGAATAATCAGGTAGTCTTTTTTCCTTTTCATTCCGTGATGTTCCAAAGTCAAAAGAACTAACCATCTCAATCCTAAACTTTGAAGGATTAACTCTAATTATCATGTATGACAAGGTGATATCAGTGTGATATTGCATTCATCGTTAGCGCTATGTGCATCACAGCATGCATTGAAAGCAATCTGAATAAATATTTCAAGACGATATTTATTGATATAAAAAGTAAAATTTCTGAGCACCGCACGGTTATGCAAGGGTAATGCCTGACCCTCTGTGCATTCGACAACGCGAACGAAATTCACGGCCAGTTTTAAACAAAGGCTCCGTTCACTGACACCACGCCGGAGAAATTTGAAAACGCAGCTTTATTTCTACGGTTAGGCCTACCGTACACCCTAATCCATCACAAAAACCCAGCTTTTATTTTCGAAAACGCTCTTCAAACTGGAGGAATTTAAAAACGCTGACTTTGCTTTTTAGTGGGGACGGAAAACATTTTGAAAACAGAGCTTTTCGAAAACGATGACGTCACGATAATCATGTGATTTGCCTGCCCGTGTTTTCTTCAAACACAAATCCAATATGACTTTCGATTGTTGCGTTTTTATATTTCTCCGGCGTAGTGTGAACAGAAAACATTTGATGCGTTTTCAGAGTGAAAACCCCGTTTTCAAATTTCTCCGGCGTAGTGTGAACGGAAAACATTTGATGCGTTTTCAGAGTGAAAACCCCGTTTTCAAATTTCTCCGGCGTAGTGTGAACGGAAAACATTTGATGCGTTTTCAGTGTTAAAAACGGTTTTCAATTTATTCCGGCGTAGTGTGGACGGGGTCCAAAGAAGAGGCCAGGATTATTCGACGACAAGAATACACGAGTTTAACGTGAAAGGAACTTTGAATGAGGAGAAAACATGTGTTGTTTTTGATGCGAGAAAAAAAAGAATGTCCACATTCTTATGCGATAGAAAATCAACATACGACAGACAATTCTACAATGCTACGTTCTGTACGGCAGACAGTGAAACTACCGCACCTCCTGGACGGCGAAGAAGGTGCAATTCCGATTCAAAGAGGGCGTTCCGTTTGACTTCCAATTGCGCTAGAGTATGTATTATTCTTAAAGTTACGTTTTTCTCTGTATGCTTTCTGTAACTCAAAAGGTGTCAAAATGCGTAGCCGAATATATAAATCAAAGCGTCCTCTGAAGTGGTGTCTGCGACACCTAAACTTGAAAAGCGTTTTTGAGTTTGAATTAGCCAAAGGTGATTTCAAATCACCGTAAGTTCATTTGCATTATTTGTTTGTCGGCCTAAGCTTGCCATTTCCCGAAAATTCCCGAATATCGCCGACAACTCGCAAAGCGTCTCCGAGATTGTTTAAGGTATCAGTAAGGGGAAAATTTGCAATTTTGCATAATTTTACTTTTTTAAGCGGTTGGATAAATCTTAAAGTAATCTTTTAGATAAAAAAAACTCCACGAAAAATTCTTATATCTGCCGCTAGTTATTGCGCGAGAAAGATTGTTTTGCATATTAATTACTTAATTGAGAGTTGACAAGTTCTGTCAAATGAATTAATTATCGAGGCAAGAAGTCACATGACATCAAGATCATGCTGAGTTGACACGCGATTCGCGCGCCATAATCAGTACCGGATGTCTTCGAAGAAGACAGAGCGATCTTGCCCGTTTTCATCGGCTAAAGGAAGGCCAAAGAAGGCGAAAAACACTTTCAACAAAGAGTGGGCCGCTAAATTAGCGGAAAGCGGCCAAGGGTTCGTTTTACAATCAAGAAAAATTGCTGGATGAACGCGACAACGATCGCGATCACGAAGCCAGCGAGCAAACCGAAATGAGCGCAAGCCGCGCTAAAATACTGTTGCGAGAAACTGTCGAAGCAGAGGAGATTGACGAAGAAAAGTGGACGAAATTGACAGGCAGATCGATTGTACAAAATTAGAATCAGCAGTGCAACATTTTTTTTTTCTTACCCAGCTATTGTCATTTCTTCCAGTATCTTTGCCTTTGCATCAACATCAGTCGATGTAGTCCCGTTTACGGCGTCCTCTCCAGCGTTTCCCTTTGTGCGCTTGCATTTTCTCGGGAACCTTCTACGGGCCTTCGGCATGTTAACAGTGACATGGTCATAATTTTGAAGATTAGTCAACCGATACGTAAAATTTCGAACACTAATATAGTAAATCAAAAGATAATTTCACGTTTACTAACTTTGGAATTCTGGCTTCACACATGAAAAAGCGGTTTATTCACTGGTGAATAATTTACCGCGCGCCGTCGCGGAAATTTGTACCTGTTCCATGTTAACTGTCATAGTCCTATTGTTATACAGAAAGTTGATTCCTCTGCGGTATCTCCCTTGGTGTGATAATCTCATAACACTTGGATGCCGCCGAATTTTATTTTTTCTCTGTTTCTCGAAAGTAAAAAATAGGCGAGTTGTACGTGCATTTCGAGTTCCAGGTCGGCAGCCCCTGGACCAAATTGGCTGAAATTCGGAGAGAATGTTGTCAGAACGAACGCCGACAAAACCGTGTCTGCGAATTCTGATTACTCTTTTCATTAAAAATTTATGCCTTTTTTTCGCAGGCAGTCCTATTTTTTTCCTTTTTCTAACCTTATCCTCTTGTAAAATAATAACAAACGCATGTGCCAAAAATCTGAGACACGGTTTTTGAGGTCAATGTGTGAAGAAACGGATGCCATGTTAATCGTTTTCTCCGACTTAAATTGAGTCTAAATTGAGCGGGCGTATACCTTGATTTATGGGTTCGTGAAGCTTTGTAAATATATTCACATTTTCGAAACACGGTAAATTTTTACCGTTTTAAACAGGTCAGGTCATAATCTGTAGTTATTAAGCTTCCAGTAAATATACGGTTTATATGGGTTTTTGTTAAAGCCACGAACGCTAGAGCGGACCGCGCGCGGATGGTCCAATGGGTTATACTGATACCTTAAGAACAAACAAGAAATAACTTAGATGTGTTAAACTTTTAAGACGCCTACAAGGCTTACAGCGGACACACATACACACGCACACCAGTCTTTGCGGAAGTAGTTTTTAAGTTGGGACGAAAGCCGCGAGCCTGACCTGGTGAAAAAAAAAAAAAAACAAACAAAATAAAAAGAACTTCGGACTATAGCCGGTTTCCATGTGACGTCATCATTTTCCAAAATAGAACATTACCAATCCTTCTGAAGTTTTAGTTGCATCAGATGCAAGACCCTCTTATAACTTGACGTTTTGCAACGCTTAAACCCGACAGGGTTCCTCATTATGTAATAGAGCATGTCTGATAATAATTTATAACTTGTTTGTTATTTATTATTTAATTATTTATTTATTTATAATTAAACGCTAAATCATTAAAAATCATTAAGTAATGAGAGTAGGAGCTCTAATAGACCATGTCTGATCGAATTTCCAAGCTTATGCGGCTCGCGACATTAAAATGGCGGCCCAATAAGGCTCTCGAGTAGGTCAAAAGTTGAGTTGTTGCTCAAGTTTTTGCTAACTAAACTGTTCTTGCTCTAGAAGAAGTGTTAATTTCAATGTGTCAGAGCTCTTCAGTAATAACTTTTCGCTTCAATGGCAGAACTCAATGACAGACGTTTCTGTTACTTACGAATCCATGCAAAGCTCTATAAATTTGAATGAAACACTTTTCCAAATAACGCGCGAATCTTCAGTATATCTTTGTAGCCTTTGTGTATAACTGTATATGATTTTCTGCCGTTGAGATAACATTTTTTAAAATCCAATAATTCGCCCCCTCATTATGTTCGGCGACTTCTTAGCAACTGCTGATTTTCAGTTTAGCAATTTTGTGATGAACGAGAAACCGGACGTAGCTTTCGCCTGCTAGAGCAGTATGATGGCATTTTTTTTTTCTCAACTTATTGCATTCTCATCTTTAGATCAATATAGAGCCGCCTGCTCTTCTTGACCGGTGGGGCCTTGCCACGAGAAGGCGACCTCTCTTTAGTCGTGCCAAGGGCCGGCACGGTTTGTAACTTAATTCACCTTTTTTCTAACTTTCCAAGACTTATTAGCGCAACCGGGAGTGCCTGTTATCGCGCCTATTGCATATTTTACACGCAGAGATTTCGAGAGGGACATTTTTTTTTAGGAATTTATACCTAAAAAAAAGAGAGTAAAAAACAGAGTATGCAGCTTGACTACGCTTAAGAAGAGACTAGCTTTGAATATTTATGCTTCAGTCTTTTTTTAAGGTATAGGGTGTCGACCTTGAACAGTTGTCCTTGTTCATTGGGACGTATATCCTTGCAGTGGTTCATTTTTTTCTTTTTTTTTTTTTTTTTAACTCTTTAATTTGATTTAGTGATAGAAAGCAATAAGCTCTGTTTATTTTGTTGCCGTTGACATCGAAGATAAAGAAAGAAAGAACAGGACATAACTGTTTCCGACCTGAAAAAAAAAAAAAAAAAAATTCCAAATGTACTTTTCATTTACTTTTTTCATCAACATGCAGCTTTAATATAGAAAACAGAAAGTGTTTTGTTTAGTTTACAGGAGATCATTTGAAGTCAGTTTTTTCTTTTTCTTTTTTTTTTTATGAAAATCATTGTCCCATCTGAGCGAGTTTATCAAATAAAACAATGCATGGAAACTTGTAGAAACTTCAACCATTTAACCTTTCTCACTCCTAACCAGATTGCCGAGAATCACAGCGTACATATAGATGAAATTGTTATAGTGATCGCTATAGACCATCAAAATCAATAGTATCGATAAAACAGAGGTTAATTTTGGTGCTTTCTGGAAAAATACACTACACAAGAAGATTGTTTACAGATAACGTCACCTTTTGTTGAGTTTAGCCTTCAAGTGCATTGTTTAAAAATCAGATATTTGCATAGCACGGATACTTAAGTGCCAGCAGAGCGAAGGCATCATAACTGGATAGTTCTTGTAAGTTTAACTGAATCAAAATGGCCTTGCATTCAAAACAGAGATTCGCTCTCTTAATCTCTGTTACAGTGGTTTTATTCGTTACGCAGAGGACAGATGCTACAGGTAATTTTTTTGTGTGTTGAACTGTTGAACTATTTGATAGGCATCGGTGGGTGTAGCGCTTTGGTTTGAAAATTGTTAACAAAACTCTCAAGTTCTGAGAGAAGGTTGTTAGAGCTTAACTGCAGAACGATTTAACCCCCTTAAATAATTACTAATATACAACGCCGACTATAACAAAAACAAAATCTGCAGACTGAACATTTTAGTGCTTTCAGTAGTTCAACTGAAACAACATTTAGTATACAAAGGTGAATTAAATAAGTCACAAATAGATAATTAAGAAGACCATGCTAGAAACAGTACATTTTTTACGGTATTTTCAACAGTTACAAAATATGCGATCAGTTAAAGGGTATAGACTGATAAATTTTGTTCTTTCAAAGCGACAGATTACATGTTTGGTTTCATGATTTGGCAGAATTTAGAAATTTCTAGCTCGATCAGTATGCATGGAATGGCAACGTTTGTTACAAATGCGGCAATTCTAGATAATGTTTCTAGCAACTACCTTTAGGATCTCGTTGGGGTAAAAGTTAAATGAAAAATATCTAGTATAACGTATCCTTAGTACAAGCCCTACTTTTGCACGGAAAATGGATCCTAGCAGTTCTTCAGCCATACGCAGCTGCCTGGTGTTCACAATCTTCAATTTACCACGCATGAGCAGTCTGACTTGTAAACAGTAAAGCCGCAACGAGGCTCCGTCCACGCTACGCCGGAGAAATCTGAAAAAGCAGCTTTATCTCTACGGTTAGGCCTACCTTCCACACCACTAGCCCCGTCACAGAAGCGGAGCTCTTCGAAAACGCTCTTCAAACCGGAGGAATTTGAAAACGCCGGCTTTGCGTTTTAGCGTGGATCAAAAATATTTAGAAACGGCGGAGCTTTTGGAAAACGATAACGTCACAATAATCATATGATTTCCCTGCCGGAGTCTTCCTCAAACACAAATCCAAAATGACCGCTGGTTGTTGCGTGTTAAAGTAAAAAAAAAACCTGTTTTCAAATTTCTCCTGCGTAGTGTGGACCGTGCCTATGAAGAGAAAAAGAAAGCATCGGGCCTTTTTGCCATATTTATTTTTAAGTCTTTAAATGCTAAACATGGTGGGGAACGTACCTCTTGTAGTAACTAGGTCTTAATTCAAACTTCGATGTATTTCGAAGTCAAGGAGCTAGTTTGTTCGCTTATTTCTAATTTTTAGTCATTTTTGTGACGTCCGTTTGCATTTTTTAATTAGTGTTTTAATGAGGCCCCGTGAATTCACAGCAAGCCCGGCCACATCTTGAGCTGTACGCAGTGAAATTTTATCGCAATATAGCTCAATCTAAGACAGATACCCTCTTAGTCGCAATTCTCTCTCTCTTTTTTTTTTTTTTTTTTTTTTTTTTTACAGGATGCGCGGCTGAGGAACTGGGGGTGAGAGTACCAAGCTCAAAGCGAATCCCTGACAGACACATGACGTCATCATCTGACCAGAGTAGCAGTTACCAAGCTTTTCGCGGTCGTATTGGTTTAGAGAGTAGGGGATCATGGGGCAATGCTTGGTGTGCATCGGAGAGTGACAGCGACCCTTACATCCAAATATTCTTTCGTATGTCTTTTAAGTTTGATTACAGAACCACCATTTTTAATTCTGTTTTCCTAAATTAAATGTTTTACTGCCGTATATTTTCAACAAATAATGTGTTCTGGTATATTTATGAATGCAACTGATAGCGAGCGTGTCATCTACTGACTGTGGCAAGTTTAGAGAGATATGTTGAATCTGAATATTGAACAAGATATTTTCTTTTCAGAAACTTTGAGGCATTTAAGGATGTGTGTCAGTGATTAATAAAAATTAAAGGGTCTTTTTCTCGGCTCAAGAGAGGCGGTGGCTCTCTGGAGGTATCTCCTTACACCGCCACTGAAATACTGATCTTTCTTCCTTAGAACTCTTAACAAATATAGAAGTCATCGAGACGGAAGGAGTTGTAATTGATGGTGGAGAGTTTTGGGTTAAGAGTTACAAAGTATCAACCAGCAACGACACCAAAACTTGGAAGACATACTCTGATGGAAGCATAACACGGGTAATATTTTAATTTTAACAGCCAGCGTATACATGTATTATTGATACAATGATAGTTAAATGTCACGTGCGCGACCAAGAGCATGTCCAGTTAACTGAATATCATTTTGCTTCTGCTTGGTCCATGGCACCTTCTGGTGAATGGGACTTACGGAATGATAAATAAAAAAATAATATTATGTACATTTTTTTGTTTTCCTCCATCTCACTGAAATTCCGATGTAGTTTCGCATTAACATATAACGTTATTGAACTTACAACTATTTACAAATGATAATGGTTTCATTTCGTCGCCGAAACGTCATGTTTTATTACCACTACTTTTTATCCTGAACTATTTATCATGCTAGAAGATAACACTGTTATATAATATATCAAACACGACCGACAGTGTTTCATTGCATTTCCAAACACCAAGAAGACAGTTGAAAATACGACGCGCAGCGGAGTATTTTTGACGAACTTCGAGGTGTTTGGAAAAGCGATGAAACACTGTACTGTCTAGAGTGTTTGATATGTCTTGTCAATCAAAACTAAAACTAAGGAGAAAACAGAGAAATATAATCAAAAAAATCTATGCTGATTAAGATCATCTATCCAAACACCGTCATGGCCATGATTTCGTTTGTTTAAACTTGATGAATTATTGGGCTTGCGAAGGCCAGTTGAATACTGTTACAGCTGACGCTGGTAAATTTCAGCAAAACAAAGCTTCAGCTTGCATTCTTTACACAATCAATTATAATCTTATTCATCATGTTTATGTTTATCGTTTCCTTTAGATGATAACAAAACAGCAACAACAGCAACAACACCAATAGTAGTCTATCTACCGTTTAGTTATAGTCATATCATTTTTTTTCTCCACAGCTTCAGGCAAATACTGGCGTGGGAGCCAAGAACGTAACTCTGAAGGGCATCTGGACTCATTTTATTCGTATTCATCCCCAAAGCCGTCATGGGAAATGGAGGTGCATGCGCCTTGCTTTGTACGGATGCCAAACAGGTTGGCTTGTGTGGAATATGATCAAAATTTGCCTTTAACTCTACGAATGATGTCGCAAGACTTAGAGCCATGCAACAAACATGTAACGGTGACCTTAGGCTACATGTAGCTCTCTAGCCTGGACAACTCTAGCAGGCGTCTAACCCAGCAGGGAGGGACTCCTAGATAAAAGGACGGGGGTGCTCGTCAAAAATTTCGAAAAAAAAAGAAGAAAGAAAAACCAAGACGTACCAAGATCCTGTTTTGTGGGCGTCGTATGGCTTGAAATTTTTTTCTTCCCTGAGGGGCACCAATTCTTACATATCACTTTATCTCCTGTCATATTTTTTTGGCTCAATACCCTAAAAGGTACCGCTAAAGGTCCCGTTGTGTGCCTTTTGAGGCTGACCACCCTAAGACACATCAAAACCACTTATTTTAGCCCCTAAAAGGAATGACGAGCACCCCCTTCGTTTTTCAATTGGAGTCCCCCACCCGGGGGGCGTCTTATCATTAGCCATAAGAAATAGCGAACATAGCACTTTTTAGTTTCCTGCTAAGTTTGTTTTATCTTGTTTTTTTTGTTTTGTTTTGTTTTGTTTTGTTTTGTTTTTTATGCTGCAAAGCGTGTGACACGCTGATCATCCGGCGGAAGGTTTTTAAAATCTTTGCAAGCTCGATGGTTATGGCCCAAGTCAAACGTAGAACTTCACATGAGACGACCTAAATTACAATGTGTGTCGATCCAACGGAGTCCAAACGGATAAAGCTCGACCGTTGGGTCAAACGTCGAACTTAATTCGAATTTAGATGGAGTGACACATTTTTTCCGTCTGCTTCAGACGGACGAACTCAGTTGAGTCAATCGTCGAACTTATCATGAACTTAATTCGCTCAGTTTAGTTCGTCTCACGTGAAGTTCGACGTTTGACTTGGGCCTAGGTTAGGTTAAAACAGTCATCTAACCTGTGTGTTTCTGTTTTCTTTTCAAGGAACAGACGGTCCAACAATGTACATTTATAATGATGTGTTAAACGATGCGCCTAATGCGGAGACGCCATTAAAAGAAACTCTCTTCTTAGGTAAGATTATCTTCTATAAAATAAATGAGATACTACGCGCGCTGTCATTGGTTGATAGGTGTGTTTAGATGAGAGTACGTAAACACGGATGTAACGTTGTAAATTCGAGCTTTTTTTCAGAAACATTTTACAAAAGCAATAGAGCACTATTTCCGTGTTTACCTAGCCTCATCTAAATACCGCAAGGGTTCGGAAAATTCTCGAAAGTTATGCAAGCCCTCGACTCCGTCTTGGGTTTACATAACTGTCTCGAATTTTCCGAACCCCTTCTTGTTTAGATTAGGCTGTGTAGACACGGGAAAAAAGTGCTCTATTGCTTAGATAACAATCCCATCACATGTTCTTGGATCTTGTACTTAAAATGGTATTGAAAGTGTCATTAATGCTGAGAACAAGTTAAATCTGAGCAGTTAAACTTTCAGCTGAAAAAATCAACAAGCAACAATCACCCTCATCTTCTTGGTTTATACTCACTAGTCACAAAATCGTTGTTTCAAATATCAGTGTTCAAAAGTTGGTGTAAAATTGATGGAAAGATGACGCTGCATGAGTCGAGGGTCGTGGTAACCTGGAACATGGTACCTGAACTTCCCTGGAAAACTAAAATAAGTCCGGTTTTAGGCACAGGTTTCTAGGAACAACGTTTAGAGTTACAACCCCATCACGCTTTTTTTTTTTTTTTTTAGTACCGCACGACCATTCCTCTCTAGCCTGCCGATGAAGCTCTCTTGGAGAAGAGAGCTTCATAGTTTCAGACGGAGCTTAATTCTTCCCGTTGCTTTTTCCCTGGCCTTAACCGAAAGAGTTAATTAAAAAGCATTTTTCACAAATTTTGCATTATTATATTCCTAGTTATTCCAATTGCCCTGTTTGGCTGCGTGATTCTTATTGGACTTTTTTGTCTTTGCGGTCGACACAGGTACGTTTCATTGCCCTATTTTATTGCCCTAAACATCAAAGTAATGCAACGTACATGCTTCTGCCAAAACTGTGGTATATCCGAAGATATTTCCAAAAGTGTGATAATAAGTGAGACTTGATTGATCTTTGAAATAGCTGTTTGAAGGATAATATGAACATGAACGTCGTCATTAGATCTATACATGGATATTTGCCTTTAAACAAGATCTGTTTCCGATTGACGAATGAGGGAAAGCCAAAAATTTAGCGACGACCGATCCGAAATCACACTCAAAACTTAAGGTTACTGTATGCCTTTTGCTTTGGCTTGTGGCTTTCAAAAGGTGACTTGGACGCTCACGTTTAGAGGTCGTGAAAAATTCGACACTTTATTTCATTTGAAACTTCTTGGTATGGTTTGATAGCCAGCTCTATAAGCTTTACTTTGATATGGGGGTTTAGGTATTTATATTTTAAAATGGGCGCACTACATCGCTTGGACGCAAGACACCTGTATGCGTTATCGCGGTAATCTCAATAACTGTTTGATAATTCGCGCTGAAAGTAGCTTACTTAGCATATAATTTATACAATATTGAAAGGACTCTCAACAGAGTTATTTGTATTCTGTATAAACTCACACTAATATTTGATCATAGACCTAAAAGAGCACGGCGAATCAAAGAAAGACAAGAAAAGCGCGAAAAGGAAAGAAAATATTATGAAGAGAAGTCCAATCTTGGATATGATAACGGAGTAGTCTATGACCAGCCACCTCCTTACGAATTCCAAACTGTTGCACTGAACTTTGATCATGACGATAAACTAGACGGTGGAAAGGTTGAACCATCCGAGACGCCAGTGTTTATTGACGAAAACAAGGTAACGGAAGAAAATATGATCGTGTTCCAATGGGAACAGACTTTTAGACTGCATTCAATTAACCTTATTACGCAACATATTCTCATTCTGGAATATTCCAGAATAGCCTTTTCGTCCGCACTTAAATAAAACGCTGCTAGGATCAAACGTTTACGGTTGGTTGTGGTGAGAGTACTTCACTATTGGCCAGTCGTGTCAACTGATAATGATTTTCAGTTCCCAATACTAGTCTGAACAAACGGGTCATAAAACAATCCAGTCAATACAACCACACAAGAACACAGTTCTTTAACAGTCCTATGGCTGCCAAACAAAATCCTTTCCTCCCTCGTTCTGTTCTTGGCCATTAAATGACAGGATGCAAACACAGGGTAATAAGAAACGTTTTTAAGTCTACCATTTGTGGAAAGTGTTATGTATGACCAAATAATTTAGAAGTCAAGTTTTACGGGTATAGAGTTGCTAGAAGATCGCTTTTACTGTCTGATTCAATTACGGATATGGACGACCCGTTAACTCTCTCTTATACACATGGTTTCCCAGATAAGGCAGGTGTGTGTTTTACAAAGCGAAACATTAGATGCTGTCTAATTTATGTTTGGTTAAATGAAGGTCACTTTTCTCCATTGAATTGAAAACATTTAAACTCATACAATTTTCTCGTTTTGTTTTATTTCAGATCTTTTCTTTCGAACGTAATGCAATTACTTATACTTGAGGATGGAACTCCTGAGGGAAAGACGCGATGATAGTATTCACAACCGCTCTTGATAAAACTGATGGCGGCGACAATTATAAGGCTAGCCTGTGTAATATGGCGTATTTCCGACCCAACACTGGTAAAATATGAGAGTGAATGTAATTGATTCACTGCCTGAGGTTCAGGCTGAGATATGCATCATAATAATAGAGTTTAGTTCCTATATATTAATACGAAAATGCAAAATAGGTGCACTACTTTGCCGAGCAAACTTAGAGCGAGTACACAAATGGCATGAGAGTTACGGCGCGGGAATGCGCGCGGGACAAGGGAGTCCTCATTCGCCGAGCGCCTTTTCTGTTGTTTACTGCTTGTAGGAACTGTAAACAAGAGCGGAAGAAACTTGGCTGCTGTCTCGAGCTATTTGTTTGTTTGTTTGTTTTTTCAACGTCTAAGATCCATCGATATGTAAACTCCTTAAGTGTTTTATCTGTTATCCAAACTGCAATGCTAGCGCGGGTACATAAATAGTATTCCTTGGCACTTAATTAGAACCCTGGAGCGTTTTCACCCGCGTGGCCAGCAACCATGCAAAAGAAAGTGATTACGATAGAAAGAAGAGTTAGAGTTTGGGACAACAACATGGCCGCCATTTCATTGTTTTCGTACACTAATATGGCTGCCATGACGTCACACGAGATCATCCAATAGCTAGGATTGGTGGGAGGATCGGAGGCACCTGACAAAATTCGCGAAAAGAACTGAGTTTATTGCGAACTATGCTGTACATGTATAATGAGATGTGCAATACAAAATGTGAGTTTCAGTTGCAGCTTTTTTTTTTTTTTTTTAATGGATGTTAAATTATATCATTTGTCATAGCTCATTTTAGAAAGTTTTTGTTGACAATTTGGTGACGATAAAATTGTCTTAAAATTTGACCTCTAAATAATGGTTTCCGAGAATACGCTGGAAGACTGGACTGGATTACTACCATAGAGAAACGTCTGGGTGAGTTTGGGTAGTACTATAGTATACAATAAAGTATGTTTTGTTTTGAATGACTTGTTTGTGGTTAGATGTATGGGTACTACTATTCTTCATTAAAGTTCACTGAAGTTTCATCGGCAATTGACTATTCCATTGTTGCCCTTCATCTGAATATTGCAATTAACATCACAAGGGCTGGAATCTTGCAGCTAATATTGGCATAACCACGCTGTTTGAAATCATTTTAATCGCCTTTAGACGAAGATTCGGAACATTTTATACCTTCTGCTATTCTAGCCTTGTCATATATAATGCTTACACAGTCAGGCTGTCTGTCCAATCGAAGCACGTCACCAACATAACTTAAGTAAAAGCCAGGAAGATTATTACCAACTATTGGATACCCAGTGTCCCGGTGAAAGTCGCTTATGTTCTGCCACTGACCCCACAGCTTGTCGACAAAAGAAGTTATAAGGATAAATTCAGGCGTTTGAGCTCCTTCTTTGGAGCAGACATGGCCACCGATGTTATCACAAGTTACGGAATGGTGGAATGTAACACGCAAGATTTTTTCAAAGTCGGAGAATTTTTCCCAGGGTAAGCTTAGCACAGTTTGAATTTTTTGTGGATCTGGGAGGTTGCCATGGAAATGTCTCTTCAGACAAGTTGTTTTGTCATCATCCATGGTTATGTTCCATTGTTCTTCACGAAATGGTCCTGAACTGACGCAATTATTGGGTTCTGTTCCATTGCCTCCGAGACCATAATGAGCTTTGTTCCAAATGCTATCTGGATTGTCCAGTTCCCAATGATTTCCGGATGTTCGGCTCCAGTCCCAGTAGGGAAGGGTAACGCGGCAGTCAATTTGTAACAGCAGATTTTCTAGTCTTAAAAGAAAGGCTCGATGCCAGGGTAGAAAAACAATCCTCTCTCTGATACGATGGAAGAATTTCTTGTACGTAGAAGCCAGGTCTAGATACTGTGACCTAAATGGCTCTTTTGTGGCCGCGATTTTTAAAACTTTGATGAAACGAGTTCTGTCCTCTTTTTTCATGGATAGAAAGTCTTTTCGGACGCGTTTACATTGCCTTGGACGACCTCTCACACAAGAACACATGCGTTCACACTCATCATAAAAGGTCCTATTCCCGCGACAACTGGCTGAGTAGCCTCCTGAAAAAACATATAAGAAAGTGAACCAAACGTAGTTAGTCATTTGAAGGTAGCTAGGTATTTTATAACGTGAGCACAGATGTATTGATTTGAATTCGTTGGAACAAAAATCAAACGCAAATAATACTCTTTAAAAAGCTTAGTGTTGTTCTTCACTTTTTTTTTTTAGGCAAAACCCGGGTTTTCGAGGCACAATTAATGAATTTTGATATCAGTTATAAGATTTGCCAGAAAGACTTCCTTTTTATATGATCTATTCTCTACTTTTCAAGACGATTAAATCAAATCTTACAGAACATAAGCAATAAAACGCACTTTTATCAAGCAAAATTGAGACATTTATCAACTTTTAATCCCGGGCTGGTAAGCGTTAATAATCTTTTCAATAATTTTAAACACGTTATAGCTCAAGACCAAAATGTGTTCTGTGCTCACCTTTGCCTCTTAGCATTTTGGACAAGCAGGGGACGTCCTTAAATTCCTTCACCCAAAACACGTGTTCGTCCATAGGACTACTGGAAATTTCTCGAAGTTGCTCGAAGCCGTCTTTTCTGTGACCTATCGTTAGGCCAAATATCTCAACGCCATGTTTTTTCAACCACTTAGTGGGAAACCTTGGATGAATTCCACTCCATGATTTACCGGTGGTAACAATAAACAATACTTTCTTCGAGTTTCTCTGCATTACAGCATTTTGTTCGAATACTCCTTTAACGGCAACAAGACATCTACCAAGTGCTTTATGTCCGGTCTCGTACCTGTAATGACAGAAGCAAACTATCATAAAATCAATAAGCTGCGAAGAATTTATAATTTTTGCTTTATTTCGGAGCGGCCAAGATGATCAAATGCTGCGTTGTAATTGGCTACCCAAGCGCGCAAGATGGGGCTACCTTTCCTGCCTTTTCTTTCCTTGCGCACTTTATAAAGCATTAAAAAGGTATTTTTATGTATATTGTTATGCCATATGACCTACATGTATAACAAACCTTTAGTGACAATTAATTTTCTTCCAAGACTTGGCGTAAGGGCCGTACTGGGAGATTATCTTAAAAGTAAGGTCTAGGGCAAGCTTGATTAATGAGGGATCTGTTACACGACTGAAGATGTTTTGAAAAATGCCACGGTCATGATCATGGACCGAAAAGACACCGTAAACTTTTGACTTCAGAATAAGAGCCAGCTAAGCGTTTACTCGTGTCTCATGTTTTCAAATGAAAAAAAAAAAAAAAAAACTAAAACTAAAACAAAAACAAAAAACAAAAGGAGAGAAGAAGGAAAGGAGCCGTCAGAAAATTAATTCTCCTACATGTAAAATTACCAGAAAATCTTCAAGAGTGGCTTCCTATTACACGGCTTGAGAGAGCAAACAACTAAAACCAATCAGATTGCTCCATCGTCGGCCTAGTATGTCCCGCATTGTCCCTTGCCGCCACTATTGACGATTTTCTGGTCGTTTTGAAGCTTACTAAGCTTTTTAAAAGAAATAACTTATTCGTAACAAATTACTCTCCTCTTTATTCTAATTATCTTGTCCTTCTTTTCTTTTGAGAACGTCAAACGCCGAATCTCAGTCGTATCTCAGAATTGCGCGCTGTAAAATTAAAGAAGCTTTCCAGTCCGCGATCTTTTAATTTTGTTTTCGAAACATTTTCAGTCGTATCGCTTATCAACTAAGCTTGCGCGCTCGGGACCGCACAACGCCACGGTCATTTTTACAAAGATTTAGCTTAAATTCGAACCTTCACTAACGGACAGCGGACGATCCATACACTCGCGCTTATTTAGACCTCTCTACAACGGCCACATATCCACAACGACTAACCACTAGAACGTTTCCCAGCTGCCAAAATAGCCTCTCGACAAATGACCAGTTAATCAACGACTGACAAACGGTGCCTACAAAACAAACCCATTTTTTGTTGCAAAAGGTCACGAAACTTGATCCATACGCGCGTCGTTGGTCTCTGTTTCAGTTTAGTTTCTTTGTTATTGATACATTCTTTTTGTGTTACTTATTTAGATGCTACAATAAGCATTTGTGTTAAAAAAAATGCGTTGCGGCCCCTAAAAAAAACAGGTGTCACATTACATCCCTACCTTCCCATGACGGACAACTCTCTATAGCGGCTTCAATCCTCTGTCCCAAAGGTGGCCGTTGTGGAGAGGTTCTACTGTAGTTTATCAGCTGGTGATTACCATTTTTACCTTAATGTTGGAATCCACGCCATGACACACTCCTTATTGACAAGGCTGTTAAGGTTAAAGTTCACGTGAGAGTACGGCCACCGACAGGAAGCTATGGACACTCTAGTTCCGCTGGGAGAAATGCTGAAGCCATCTAACAAGGATCTGATAAGCTCACGTTGATACTCGAAGCCGTTCTCCACTGAAGTATCGTTTGAGGCGTCTAAAGCAAACACGAGGTCTACAGCAGGAGGTTTACCTAAACATAGTAAATATAAACTTTATTCTATAATATACAGATGTAGGAGAATAACCTCCTGGGAAACTGAATTTGATCTACTAGTGTGAGAAATGATTGGGTAACCTCAGGGTATTCATGTCTTGAAATGCGCCGGGGGGAACTCCATATAAGAAAGTCAGGGTACTATTCGGAAATTTTAATTCAACCCCTAAAAGAGACCAATCTGAGCGTGGTGCGAGCTTTATTTGACCCCAACGGACAGACAGCGTGCCTTTAATAATTTACTCGAGTACAACCCAAAAAAATACCTTGACGCTAAAATAGTAGTATTTCGTCCAGATTACGTTACGTGAGACCAAAGTCCGTTATTTATAACCCTAAATGAGCATCCCCGATCTTTTCTCATGGTATATAAGCTAAAATGAAGGCAGCTTTAAAAGTTGTTGGGCCGACTAACTTTGAGAGTGCTAAGTCAGAAATCTGTATGGACGATGATGTCCAAATAAATAAATTGTGCTGAAATGCGCAAAGATGAAAGAACGTCACTTAAGTGTTAAAAAAGTACAGTTATGGAGCAACCGCCATGTTGTAACTAAAAGGTAGTTATTGCTCGTTGGTCATGAATTAAGGTACTATTAGCACTTTGGACTAAATTACAGTGTTTTAAAGCTAATAAAACTGGATACTCTTACCATCATCTGGCTTGGATAACTTAAGGAAATTGTTTGTAATATCCTCTGCAATTTTTTCAAGATTTTCTTTTGATTCTTTAGAACCTGAGTGCAGTAAATATACAACAATAAATGACGGGAAGTCAGCAACATTTACATGTGAAAAAAATGTCATTTTTATTTATCTTATCTATTTAATAAATTAATGCAAACTATATATGCTAGGATTACCCAGCACTTTGATCTACCAAACTGCAAGAATCGAACAAGTTTTATCACCGGAATAGAGACACTGATTTAACAGTTATTGGACAAAGTTGAGCAAAATGTAGTGATTTTTCAGTGGCGAGCAGATCAATTGTTTGCCGGGGCTGAGGGCTGGGCAAATAATAGATCTGTGAGATACTAAGTTCAGTAATTGCGTTATCATTCGATCACCATATTTGTTTTCATATATTTAAATCACTCTCTGACACTCCAGGGAAGCAATCAGCTATTTTTCACTCAAGAGCGTAATTACAAATACGCATGAACAGAATGTTGTTTGCAGCAAAACACTTTTAGACGGTACTACGCATGAGCAGACCATTATTTGTCGACGGTTATTTGTAGGTCACGTGGTAGGCTCTCTGCCAATTAAAAGAAAGAGACTGTATCGAACAAGAGACTATGGACTCTTGCATCGCATGACAATTTGTTTTCTCCATTGTAAATACAATATGGCTTGACGAAGACAATGCAGAAATCAAAGTGTGGAGCTCGTGTGTATCTTTCGCCTTCCAACTTGATGTACATTTCTTTTGACAGGTAGATGTTGTTTACAGTCTGTGCCGGCATTTTATTTATGTATATTTTTCTATGTAAATATCTGATTTTGGATCGCCTGAGCTAAGTGAAGATAACAAATTCAAATTTTATTTTTCACGCAGTTGAAACCGAAAACTACCTAATTTCTCAGTCAAACGCGATTGCTTTAGGAACAGGTGCATAACATCTTTACAACAAACTTTGCCACTAAGGGAGACAGCGCTTCTGATAAAAATATACAGACAAACAAAACAAAAGCATACAAACAATGAATTCTTGTGTTATCTTCCAAGCAAATTTTTTGAAACAACCGTGGAAGAGGTCTAATTACGGCTGCGCGCTGTCATGTTTTATTTTCATAATTACTATTATTATTTTTTATTCACGGTTATCTGTTTGGCCAGTAATGTGGTCGACACCCAGTACAGTCCTTGGCGGCTACCAACGACTTAAGATTGTTTACGCATGCCCGCCACCGCGATTCACTTTCTAAGACTGGTTATTGCAACTATTATTAAATGCCTTTGGGAATGTAAAGCGAGAACGGGGGCCAAAGACGACGAGACCATATACTTATGTTTGTAATATAATGTCAGGTCGACAAGCTGCAGAACTCCATTAATCTGATCGATATGGGTGACTAAAGTACGGTTTTAGTTATGAGATGATCCTGTGAGAAATGCCGACCTGACAAAAATTCACTTCAAGACCCTAAGGTACTACCTTCCCACAATAGGCCAATTTCGATATTTAATATCCAGCCTGAAACAATATAACTCAACACGAGGCTCTTGGGAATAACTATAGAGTTTGCGTGGTTTATTCTCAAGAGCCTCTTTTTTAGGTCTATTGCGTTAGGCTGAATTTTGTTATGGTACGTCGAAATTGGTCTATTTCGGTCGAATTTGTTTTAAATGAAATTTAAACCAGAACAAAACAATTTTCTTAGTACAAAATTTATCCCATCTTGTTTCATACTCTAATAATAAGCCACGAAATAACAAACAACTTTAATTTGAAAATATCATAAAATTAACACAGCGGATATTGTATCTGTTAGTTACTTTTACCGTTCTTCTCAGCGCTCGCTTCCTTAATAGGGATATCAGTGAGATGTGTTTAACGAAGACTCTGTGTAGATGATTGCCTTCTCGTAAGACGAAATCATCATAAAAGAACTGCAGATAAATGAATTTCAAAATCCAAAAAGTCATCATCAGTTGAAGCGATCATAACAACATCCGAGGTGAATGACTTAATTAATTACTTGTTAATATGAAACTCGCGTCGACGTTTAATTTTGCGTCTGACACTTCATGCATTCTTTTCAGTATCATCAATGAGAGTTTGTTGACAAATGTGTAAATTTGTCAACTAGTCCTTGATCATACCTGCTGCAGAGTTTGTCTTCTCTTCTCTTGATGGGACAACCACCACGGAGAAAAACAAAGTCGGCAATAGTGTCACTGCTACCCGCATCCCTCCAGCTTCCTCTGAAGGAGTAAATGTGGTTTCGTTACCTCCTCGCCTCTTCTTCAGCTGTAGATGTACCAAGTACGATTGAGTAGTAAATATCTGTTTCAGGGTCCGCTATTGAATTAGGCTCTCAATTAGGAGTACCGTCACGGTTCGATGGTTGACGGTTTAAAAATGTACCTTAGCAACGGTTGACTGTTGAATTTTCGGTTGTTTGATGACTGAAAATATGAATATTTTTTTTCTTATTTGACGTTTGAAGGCTATCCGATTTGAGAATTGACTGTTGACTTTAATGCTATTGGACGGCAGACGGATCATGATAACGCCATTTGTGACCCTCACTGGTTGTCACAACACAAAGATACACCAAGGCAGATAGACACAGCTCGTTTTGGTGATCGAACGGTAAATTGTGGTTGCTTTTCACCGCAGAAGGGTTAATTATCTCAGTTCTAAATCACGTCAGTTTTTCTTTAATTTTGGCATCTGGAAATTACTTATAAAATAATCAACAAATAAACTGACATTTTGTCAAAGCTCGTACCTCGAATCTTAATTAGGTAGCGTTCTTTCTGGCATCCGTTTCTTGAGAAGTATTCGTAAAACGTTTCATTCGTACAGTTCGCTACGATTTCGTCTTTCTTAAGGAACTAGACATAGAGACCACTCTTTTGGAAACATGCCAGTGATTCGTCGAATAAAATGAATATTTCCCATCCGAGTTGTTTTTAATAAAATGTGTCAGATTAATTAAGTTTCTGTTTAAAAGAGTTTAGCAGGTTCGCATATAAACAATACCAGCAGCCATACCAGCAAGTAAGTCAAACTGAAAAGGTTATTCACGGCCAAACAGAATATTTTCATAGATCAAGAAACGATTTATGTGGTTATAACAATTTAAGCTATAAGATTTGCTCTTGTCCAATCTCCTTCCAAATGACAGACAATTGAAACAAAAAGAAAACCTCAGTTAATTCGTAGGTTCTTTGTTGATCGGACTTAAACAAATCATTTTTCCTGTTGCTTTATTTTGCCGTAATTCGCAAGCTTCACCGACATAACCAAAACAAAAATGTTTCTCGAGCAATGAAATTACTTCACAGGAATCAGTGTAAGCAGAACAAAAGAGTGAAACATTAATGCAACCTTAAAGGTGAGATCAAATCCACGAAATGCAAGTTGTTGTCCTTTGGTAATTCTAAATCCACAGACTCGAAAAATTTTCGTGGAATTTCAGGAGTCTCCCAGTCTCGTTTTTTTAAGCGTTTATGTGCACGCGTTTCGCAGTATCATTTCTTTTTTTTTTTTTTTTTTTTTTTTTTTTCACAAAGCTCTCAAGGGGTCCCGCATTTTGCAAGGCTAATATGAAAAGTCTAGAGGTCTCGATTTGTTTGTTTGTTTGTTTGTTTGTTTGTTTTTTAACGCACTTTAAATTCTCGTCGCCGGCTCGCAAAGAACACTGCTAGTCTCGCCTTCTCGCAAAGACTAACATTTACAGTTCAACTCCTAAAAGCGGTAGAGGACACACTCCTCAAAAGAAAATTTTGTTCGCTCACTCTTAGCTGTTGGGATTTAGATTTGTCTCAACCACTAAATCGCGGCTGTAGCCTGTGAACGAGTAAGAGCGGGGAAGAAGTGAATAAAATAAGAGTAAGAACTGGGAAAGAGTGCTAAACGCGGGCTAAACAAGATGACAAGGAGAACAAACCAACGTCATAAGAATTCTCATGAACATGACTAACGACAGAACAATGCCTAGATCATATCGTCAAATGAAATTTTTACGGAAACGTAATTTCACGATTTTGGAAGAGCGACATCTCGCGACACTTAATTCGCGCAAATTTGGGGAATTCGTTTCAAATTTCTTTATCGAATAGGCCACTTTTTATCTCTTCCTCAAAGTTTCGCGATTTCGAAAATGAAAAGCGAAAATTTTCCCTTAAGAAGGTAGTTTCCCTTAAGGTCTATTTGCGTCTGTACGATTTGCTTTCATAATACTTGAATTATGTAAACATTATTATGCGTAACTCTTTCTCGGAAAATGAAAGCACGTGCTGTTTCTGTTGATTTCCCGGAAAAGCTTTCCTAAATTAAATCTGTGACAAGGGTTTAGAGCTAAGTACATTGCCTTAAACGGCAGAAATTGTATTATTTTAATCTTTTAAAATGCTGTTGCTCGCAGATACATGAACTGTTATTAATGTCATCCGATTTTCATGCAGCGTCAATTTCGCGCCATATCGCTGACGCTGCGCTACAACACATCCATCCTGTCAACTGATATCTTCGTGCTCGTGGCCTTCGTGAACCTCTTTGGGGTAAGTCCCTTTTAGTCTACTAGCATTTTGCGATGTGTCGTTACCTGATTCGCTAACTTTGTGCGTATCATGACGTAAATAGGTTCTATATAGTGTTTCCTTCAACGTCTTTGATTCTCAGTAAGCACATTTTGTTTGCAAAATTTCTCTCGTTATCAAGAAGAGTCATGGCTTCGTTCTGTAAGTGTGTGGCGCGCCTAGTTTTTTTCGCTCTGATAATAATTCAGTGCTTCTTTCTAGCTGGTTATCCAGCCACTTACAAGAAAAATTCCTGCTTGTACGCCTTGGCGACTTTATTCGCGCCAGCAGTGATTGTATGGCTCTGTCTCATCGCTTCCAATGCAAAACTTCGCAGGTTGTTTTATGTCTGGGATCTGTATATCATCTGTGCCTTGATACCCAACATAGCCATCGTATTTGTATATGTTGGAGACAGCCTCGACAAGAACGAGCTCCTTGGTCCAAATGCTTTGAAGATGGTTCTCTGCATCACCCCACTTCTTTTACTGTTGTTGTTGCACACTGCTGACGATTCGGATCAAACTGACGAACACAGAGAACTTGTGTCCAAGTTGTCTTATCAGATGGCCATCGATCTCTTCGATGCTGTTGAAATGATGGACATTGTCTTAGAAGAAAACGAGCACGACTTCGGAATACCAAACGGATTCGGAGTTTTCATGATCGTGTTAGCATGCATCAGTCTCGCGTTGTCTACCTGGCAATTGGCGGAAAACAACCTGTCCGGAGGCGAAACGAACATTCGCTTTAGAGTGGCGTTCTGGCGCAACATTGTGGAAATACTTTTCGTCAACTTGCCCTTCTTGATCATTCGTGCGGTAGTTTTCTTCAAATACGGCAAAGATGAATCCATCTTCATCGCCAAGAATGGTATCGCAATAATTCTGTCCGTGTTGGAGATTCGCCATATTTGCACTTCACGTTAGCGACCAGAGATTTCTCTGATGGCTACATCAGGAAAAAGGACGTTGACGGTTAACTTGAGAACTGGTAAACAAGCCAGAGTAGTTTTGTCTCCTAGCGTTAAGGCATTCCCTCTCTTGCCCCTGTTGTGCACAAATACTCGTTATTGATCTGACTGTTCATAATACAGATCCCTCAGACTATTTAGAGAAAAGCGAAGAAGACCAGTAGGCGAAACTGAGAACGGACTTAAATCACTGCAAACCAAGTTTTAGATGATGCAAGATTCTCCGTATGGCCCTGTTCTAGAGTCATAGTCATATAGAGCAACAAAGTAGTTAAAATAGCAACATTTACTTATAAAAGAGTTTATTAGCGTAGTACAGAATCAATATGTATTGATTCTTGTCCGCCAAGGAACCGTGTTTCAACATCTGTCTAATTTAAACTTACATGATGCAGATGAAACATAGGTGTGGGCTTGTGTCAACAAAACAAAACTGTAAATCATTTTGCACCGCTGCAAATCAAATGCAAGTCAGAATACTCGGCTAATCGGTCGTGTGACAGAAATACTTTTAGCATTCAAAATACCGCACAAAGAAGAAAATAAATTACCTCCGAATTCAAAGATCGAAGAGACTGATCCACTGGTTTCACTTCGATTCGCTACGTGACATTTTACATTTGCTAACCGTCAAAAAGTTTCTACTCCATTCGGCTGCCAAATTTCTTTGTGAACGGAAGTCTTCTATATTTTGAAGACGGCAGAAATCGTGTAGCATTCTTCATCGGCAAATTCCACGTCGAACCCCGATAGAGTGGGTAGTTTTCAATTTTTAGCCACTGCTCGAGGTTTTGAAACTCGCAAGTTTGTCACAGCAACAAACAAAACACTCTGCCACCCCTCCTACCCAACAGATTTTTTTACCACCCAAAGTCTGGGTGGTCACGTGACCTGCCGCAACCACGGTCTTTCTTCCAACGACCAAGGGAGACATAGAAGAGAGAGCCTCGGAACGAGGTTGAAATTAATGACCGGCGTCATCTGTAAATAATTTCGTCTCTTATCAGCATTTCTCGGAAGTGAGTATCAGCTATTTTTCGTTTATCGTTTTCTTGGAAAGATCGTGCTTGAGTTCAGATTTCTCTCACAGATCTACTGATCAAAGAAAAACAACAGCAACAACAAAACAACAACAACTGACAACAAAAACATCTACAATAGAGTTTTCTTAGTCATAGACTTTTCTCTGATTTACTTAGACTCGCACTTTTTATTTAGCTTGGTAATCCTGTAGTCCCATAGGCTTGTTTAATTATCTGCAGTACAGAAACCATTATCTCCTCGCTCTTGCACTTTGGTTAATATAATACACGACAATAAACGTCTTTAGTGCTTATAGGGATGGCTACACCATCTGAGCCAATCGAGGAGAAAAACAAAACAAAACAAAACAAAACAAAACCGACCACTAAAAGTTCTTTTGACAAACATTCTAAAGAGAACCGTTGACAGCCCCTGTTGATTCCGCTTAGCTTTTGCTGACCACTGCTGGCTCTAACTCTAACTCAAAGGACCTGTACAGTTGAAGGTACGTAAGCTCTGACTGCAATGGCTAGAATATTTGCCTCACTCGCATAAGCGATTTATTTTCTGACCGCGTTATCAAAATATTAGTGCTGAATATTGAAAGCGCACAGCATGATCAGTTTTCCAAGGAATTTAAGCTCGATGTATTACATGCTTTCACTGCGACGCGGGTTTAAAGACTCAGAATTTTAACAAAGAGTGTATGGGTTCATTAGCGACACATAATTGTTTCAGTAACTTTAAGGCCAATGTCTAGCTCCTTCAATATTACACCCCCAGTGCTACTGAACATCGCCATGTGCGGTCTAAACTGTTTGACCCATTACGAACACGACACCTTTTCTGCGCAAATTTGTATGGTTATAATAAGAGCTAATAAGGTAAAATCTAAACAATAAGC
>NC_138155.1:11429400-11451900 GCF_964199315.1 Orbicella franksi | reverse complement strand
CACTGTTATTTTCGAATGCAACTTTCACTGGCACTCATCTTCATCTTCGCTGTCGTCGAGTTCTTCGTCGCCGCTTGTGCTGCTATGGGAGTCTCTTTCACCGATACTGCAAGAAGCAGCAATGCTTTCCGTCAGAGTGTACTCTTCAGGGTACATGAAGGTGTAGACATAATCTCTGACTTCCTGCTCAAGGTTGGTGGTGATTCTGCTTCTTGCAGCATTGGTGAAATAATTCCCTTCCAAGAGCTGTGCGATGTATGGCCCATCTCTTCTAAATAACGACGTGGCAACATCCTCAACTTTAATACACCCTTCCGGGACGGCCGTTCTAGGAGGGTACACAAGGCATTGTGGAAGATCATTTCCTAGCGGGTTTCCAACACAGATTCCATAAACTCGTTGGACGTTGTTTTCAGTCCGCTTCCTCTTTCTTGCATTTGACTTTCTGCGGTTTTCTTTTTTCCTTCTCCTTTTGTTGATGTGCTGTGCATGTTTGAGTATGCCCTTGAATATGCTGTTATAATTGCTCTTATTTTCTAGTGCTTCCATGTCCTGCGTGACCTTCGTCAACTTAGCTTCTATACATTTGATCTGTTTTACATTAAAACTGTGGGCATTCATCAATTCAGATGAGGGAGATGCCAATGAGAGGCCAAATACCACACGCTCAGGGCGAGCCATAACTAGGAGATCCGAAATTGACTTCTCTTTCTTTTGATTTGTTTTTCAAACAACAGCTCTCTGTAGTATAGGGATTGTAAATATTGTCTTCACAGTGAGCACAAAACGCGAAGTAGGGGGATAATAGAGAAATATTAAAAAAGTTGAAATCTAAATATTGTTTGTTCAATTTTTTTTTGGGGGGGGGGTCATCCCAAAAAATGACCGCTGTAAGGGGGGGCACGTGAAAAAATTGGTAAGCTGAGGGGGGGTCATGCGATTTTTAAATGGTGCTTCCCAAATCCCACCAGCCCCCCCTCCCTCATAAAAAATGAACGGTCCCTAAACTCATGGAAATTTCGCGTGTCTTCTGAATTATTATATAAAAGCAACAGACCACAAGTTTTTATGATTTATAGGCTGATAAACCAGTTGGGATGTTCGAAGAACACTCGAAGAATTCGTAAATCACGAGCCTGTTGCTCGTGATTTACGAATTCTTCTCGTGCTCTTCCAACATCCCAACTGGTTTATCAGCCTTTAAAACATAAAAACTTGTGGTCTATTGCTTACATATTACTTTGCGAGAATTAGGAGAATTAATTTTCGTTTAGATTTTACTTTTATCCCGACATCGAAATTTCGCAATATTTTAGGTACTTCCCCTTTTGGTCTCTGGTTTGTTTTCATTAGGCTGTTTGGGTTGTTTGGGGGAATCCCCTAAAATAAATTATGCAAATATAATTCTCCGAAATTGAAGCCACGCGTCGTCTCGATTATTTTCTCGGAAAGCTATCCCGAAGCTATAACAGTATTGTTGAGCTTAGTACATCGCCATAAACTTCAGAAATTGAATTATTCGAATCGTTTGAAATGTACGTTATCTGATTGCCGCGTCGATTTCATTCCATGTCGCCAACACCTGGCATCTAGAACCTTCTTGGGGTAAGTCCCTTACTTTGGGTAAGTCCCTTTCAATCTATTTGCATTTTGCGATGCGTCGCTACCTGATTCGCTAGTTTTGTCTATATGATGACGAAAATAAAGTTTCCTTCAAGCTTGTTTATGCATTAGTAAGCATTTATTTCGCTTGTTTGCAAAGTGTGCCGATCAAGAAAGAGCCATGGCTTGGTTTGAGGCATTCTGTAAAAGGGGAGCGCGTGTAATATTTTTCGCTCTGATAATAATTCAGTGCTTCTTTCTAGCTGGTTATCCAGCCACTTACAAGAATAATTCTCACTGGTACGCCTTGGCGACTTCATTCGCGCCAGCAGTGATCGTATGGCTCTGTCTCATCGCTTCCAACGCAAAACTTCGCTGGTTGTTTTATGTCTGGGATCTGTATATCATCTGTGCCTTGATACCCAACATAGCCATCGTATTTGTATATGTTGGAGACAGCCTCGACAAGAACGAGCTCCTTGGTCCAAATACTTTGAAGATGGTTCTCTGCATCACCCCACTTCTTTTACTGTTGCTGTTGCACATTGCTGACGATTCGGATCAAACTGACGAACACAGAGAACTTGTTTCCAAGTTGTCTTATCAGATGGCCATTGATCTCTTCGATGCTGTTGAAATGATAGACATTGTCTTAGAAGAAAACGAGCACGACTTCGGAATACCAAGCGAATTTGGAGCTTTTATGATCGTATTGGCATGCTTCAGTCTCATGTTGTCTACTTGGCAGTTGGCGGAAAACACACTGGCTCGAGGAGAAACGAAGATTCGCTTCTGTGCCGCGTTTTCCCGCAACATTGTGGAAATACTTCTCGTCAATTTGCCTTTCTTAATCATTCGTGCGGTGGTTTTCTTCAAATACGGCAAAGATGAATCCATTTTCATCGCCAAGAATGGTATTGCAATAATTCTGTCCGTGTTGGAGATTCGCCATATTTGCGCTTCACGTTAGCGACCGGAGATTTCACTGATGGCTACATCAGGGAAAAGTTTACCTTCTGTGAAAGTTTTTATGGGACACTTGACCAAACATATTTTAAATGTTAATAATGCAAATTCTTAATATTCAATTTTAAACTTTGTCAATTTTTAAATCTTTAATACTGTAATTAATTTTAGACCCCTTTCCCAGTTTGTTTATTCATTTCAATTGACGTATTTTTATCTTTTTTATTCCTTTTGTAACTGGAAAGCCCCTTTGGGGAGTCGCAAATAAAGTATGTATGTATGTATGTAAGTGACGTTGACGGTTAGGAACATAGCGAATGTTGTTGTAAACTTGAGAACTGGTAAACAAGCCAGAGTAGTTTTGTCTCCTAGCGTTAAGGCATTCCCTCTCTTGCCCCTGTTGTGCACAAATACTCGTTATTGATCTGACTGTTCATAATACAGATCCCTCAGACTATTTAGAGAAAAGCGAAGAAGACCAGTATGCGAGACTGAGAACGGAATTAAATCACTGCAAACCAAGTTTTAGATGATGCAAGATTCTCCGTATGGAATGTACAATTTTTAAACCCTGTTCTAGAGTCATTGTCATATAGTGCAAGAAGGTAGTTAAAATAGCAACATTTACTTATAAAAGAGTTTATTAGCGTACTACAGAATCAATGTATACTGATTCTTGTATACCTATTAAGTAGCTCCATAGTAAATCTACAATCTCAAGCTCGTGTACTTTGCTCCTTTCAGAAGTTTTATTTATTTTTTATTTATATTTTTTCCGACAGTGTTAAAAGTTATATGCACTGTGGTAAAAAGCAATCTTACGGGCGGCTGGCAATGAAATATCAATGTACACTTGCGAGAAAGCAAATAATTTCAGTGATTTCTAAGAACGACTCAACCTCGTTCCCAGGCTCTCTCTTCTCCGCCTTCCTTGGTCGTTGGAAGAAAAACTCTGGTTGCGGCTGGTCACGTGACAACCTGTGACACAAACTTTTCCACAACCAATAATTTTTGTCGATCTCAACTAAGCGAAAGAAAGGTCATCGCTAAGTACGCCTTTGAAATTTAACCTCCTGTCCTATTGTAAGCTTCACACAGGTCAGACGAAATATATTTATATATATCCAGCGTATTAAAGTATCACTCTGATTTCAAATCCAGTCGGTCGATTAACTACTTGAAGTAAAACTGTTTCGCTGTTTCGTGTTGCCTGAATTATACTCACGGCACATTGTTCGCTAAATAACACGATGTTTCATTAGCCACTTTGCAAAATATAATTCTTGACTATGCCAAGGAACCGTGTTTCAATATCTGTCTAAATATAAACTTACATAAACCTGATGCAGATGAAATATAAGTGTGGGTTTGTGTCAACAAAACAAAACTGTAAATCATTTTGCACCGCTGTAAATCAAATGCTAGTCAGAACACTCGGCTAATCGGCCGTGTGACAGAAATACTTTTAACATTCAAAATACCAAACCACGAAGAAATTAAATTACCTTCGAATTCAAAGATTCAAGGGATTGATCCACAAGTTTCACTTCGATTCAGTACGTAACATTTTACAGTTGCTAACCGTCAAAAAGCTTCTGCTCCATTCGGCTGCCGAATTTCTTTGTGAAAGGGGAAAAAAAAAAAGTATTCTTTATTTTTGAAGACGGCAGAAATCGTGTAGCATTCTTCATCGGCAAGTTCGACTTCGAACCCCGATAGAGCGGGTAGTTTTTAGCGACTGCTCAAGGTTTTGAAACCCACAGAGTTGGTCACAGCAACAAACAAAACACTCTGCCACCCCTCCCACCGAACAGATTTATTACTTTTTTTTTCTTTTACCACCCAGATTCTGGGTGGTCACATGACCAGCCGCAACCAGGATCTTTCTTCCAGCGACCATGTTGAGAAAGACCAAGCGAAATTGATGACGTCATCTGTAAATAACTTTGTCTCTTATCAGCATTTCTCGGAATTGAGTATCAGCTATTTTTCGTTTATCGTTTTCCTGGAAAGATCGTGCTTGAGTTCAGATTTCTCTTACAGATCTATTGACCAAAGAAAAACAACAACAACAACAACAAAAACACCTATAATAGATTTTTTTAATCATAACCTTTTGTCTGATAAACTTAGGCTCGCATTTTTTATTTAGCTTGGTAATCCTGTAGTCCCATAGGCTTGTTTAATTATCTGCAGTGCAGAAACCATTATCTCCTCGCTCTTGCACTTTGGTTAATATTATACACGACAATAAACGTCTTTATCGCTTATAGGGCTAGCTACACCATCTGAGACAATCGAGAGAAAAAAAACAAACAAACAAACTCGACCACTAAACGTTCTTTTGACAAACATTCTAAAGAGAACCGTTGACAGTCCCTGTTGATTCCGTTCAGCTTTTGCTGACCACTGCTGGCTCTAACTCTAACTCAAAGGACCTGTGCAGTTGCAGGTACGTAAGCTCTGACTGCAATGGCTAGAATATTTGCCTCACTCACATAAGCGATTTATTTTCTGACCGCGTTATCAAAATGTTATTGCTGAATATTTAAAGCGCACAGCATGATCAGTTTTCCAAGGAATTTAAGCTCGATGTATTACATGCTTTCACTGCGACGCGGGTTTAAAGACTCAGAATTTTAACAAAGAGTGTATGGGTTCATTAGCGACACATAATTGTTTCAGTAATTTTAAGGCCAATGTCTAGCTCCTTCAATATTACACCCCCAGTGCTACTGAACATCGCCATGTGCGGTCTAAACTGTTTGACCCATTACGAACACGACACCTTTTCTGCGCAAATTCGTATGGTTATAATAAGAGCTAATAAGGTAAAATCTAAACAATAAGCCAATGACGTCAGCAAAGACCACCTGTTGTAGAATTCATACTCCCAAAAAAGACAAATAAAGTGTGTTCATTGTCAGGCAATAAAAAATAAAATCAAAAACCATTCAGTGGATAAAGTCGAGAAATCGTGATATTATAGATCGACGATAAATAATGAAGACATTTCTACAAGATTAAGGTGTGTGCGTTGTCCCAAAGCTGAGATATTCGTCGAAACTTCCGCGCAAATTTATGGAGCCTAGTATGGAGCCGGCCTCCTTGTAGTCCTGCAATGTGGCGGCCGAAAAATGGTGTAAACATCTGGAACTTACTTTGGCTATCTAGTCGACGAATTATCTGAACCGAACCAAAAAGCATTTACACCAGCACTTTTCCTAATATTTTAACTCTTAAAATGGTTTAAAATCACGAGATAAGTCTGTATTTTCCGACAAACGTGATCTTAAATAGCTTAATGTCACGCACCGCCATAACTCCGAAATTCAAAATGCGCTGGTTTCCAAAGGAAGGACGCTATTGAGCTGCAAAGTTGTAAACGGATATGAATCTAATAACTCAGTCTTCTGCTTGATGAGGATAAAACCTTTAGTGACTCTTAATTTTGGATTTGAGAATTTGATGACGTCACGTGATGACACTCTATAGAAGTGGAGTTTCTGTTTACTATTAACGCGATCGGGGAATTTTGTGTCATCGCTTGCTATGAACGATTATGGTGTCTTATGATGGCTGGCACTGGTATAATGTCGATGAAACTTGTCACATATGTCTGGAACACCAAATACGATTTTCTATTCTGGTAACATAATCAGGTAATAAGGATGTCAGACAATACTTAGCTAAACTTTCCCATACCCAATGCCTTTGGCTTAGGTGGTAAGAAAAATGTCCTTTTCTCATTGGTATTGAGTTCTGACCGGACGTAACTTTACTACGCATCTTCTGCATTGAATGATTTATTTGCTTTCACTTTCTTTCTTTCTTTCTTTCTTTCTTTCTTTCTTTCTTTCTTTCTTTCTCTCTCTCTCCCTCTTTTTCTTTCTTTCTCTCTTTCTTTTTTTCTTTATTTCTTTATTTCCACAATTGCAACAATTTCAATTCTTTTTTCAACAATTAAGTTACACTGAAAAATAAATAAAGTTTGGTTCACAAAAGTTAACAATGACACCATATTGAATTAATTAAGAAAATAGATAGATAGATATTGCCAATTCTTATCTACGTTGGCAGCGTTTATCGTATGCGGTCCCTTGTAGTTTATGGTTTCTCATTTATGTATTTTCGGACCGTAGGTCTTTTTAGATCCGATACGCTGCGTTTTTTAAGCATGGTACTGGCCATGCGTTTGAATGTTTAAATGTTTAGGCTGGCCTTGTCCAGCCACATTTATTCTTTTGCCTTTCGAGACACCAATCTTGACACTTTGTCTCCTTGCGCCCCGAAACATGTGATGTGGCAACGGGTCATTTTGCAATTTATGTGCGTTGGCTGTTGGGCTGGCGTTACATATCTTCGCTACACAGTGCTGACGAGCCCCAAGAAGGGCGAAACAGCTGTCCACTGTTGCGATCCTACTTTATCGGTTCTTGTCATGTTGGTGTCTCGAAACATTTTTCACGTAGTATCAGCCTTGCAGTTTATTGCTTGTCTTATCTACATACTTATTTAACGTAACGATTTTCCTTAATAATAGCACTGTCCTACTTAAATTAGTAGTTAAAATTGTTTCCTCAAAAACCTTACATTTTTCTTTAAACAAATTCATTTGATTTGATTTGAGATTATGTGGTTTTCAGTTTCATGTTTTTCACTTTTATAAGTAAACAATAATAGACATGACATTTAAGACTTTCCAAATCAAAAATCACCTTAAAATTGGTTATGTTAACACGCAACTTCAAAGAAACAGATTGCCTTAGGCCTGTCCATACTAAAAGGTTGAACCTTGTCAATCCCTCACCTCTGAGAACATTAAAAGACTCGATATTTGACTTGTCAAAGAGCAGACCATTTTTATATTACTTTTATGTAATAATTAAATGCATGCGCATGCTCTGATTAGTCAATCAGCTATGATTTATTGTAACGCAGTAAATGGTTTGAACCCAGGTAGTTCGTATAGTGTGATCGTCCGGGTGAGTGTAGTTCTGAAAAGAACTGTTGTTGGTGACTGACGTTTCGACAACCTGAGCGGAAGTCATCTTCAGAGTCAAGTGAATAGTGTTTGTCAGTCGATGATGTTATAAGTCTGGTCCGTTGAACGTGATTGGTCAGTATAGCCATGATGGTATTGGCTGAAAGACTCGTGTAAAGTTTGTCATCAGTCATTGGTGGGTTTCGAGCCGTCTATTGTTAATCAAGTAGGTCGGTTTTTGGTCCGTCTATTGTTAAGTCGGTCTGTTAGAAGTCCGTTTGTCGGCTTCGTTTCTGTCGTGAATAAGTCGATTGTAAGGCGCCGGTAGTTGTTGACATCTGTTAAGAGGCGTTTGTTCTAGGTTAGTGTACCAGCTTTCCAGAGTCAGTCGTTGAAAATAGTTTGTACTGTAGGTTAAGCACTGAGCAGAGTCCCAGTCAATGTTGTGGTTTGTCAGTTGATGATGTACAGCAATGTGATTGTTGGCATCACCATTTCTCGTGGCTCGTTTGTGTTCAGTCAGTCTCGTGTTAAGGTTTCTGCCAGTCTCACCAATGTAGGAAGCCTGGCAGTCGGAGCATTTGATCTTGTAAACTGCTCCCTGTCTGTCGTTAGGTTCGTCTCTGTCTTTCACGTTGGTCAGTAAGTGTCGTAACGTAGTTGTAGGTTTGTGGGCTACACGAATGTTGTAGGGCTGTAGGATCCGTGAGATGGTCTCAGAAGTGCCCTTAATGTAAGGTATAGTCACTGTAGTAACAGGTGTAGGGTTCCTGTCCGTAGCGTCAACTTCAGTAGGTCGGTAAATGTTTCGTCTAATAAAGTCAGCGTTGTAGTTGTTTTTGTGAAAAACACGTTCAAGGTATCTGTTTTCGTCGCGTAAGCTGTCCGGTGTGTCACAAACTAGTTGCGCTCGTCTCGTCAAAGTCTTTATAGTCGTGGCTTTGTGAGAAGTCGGGTTGTAGGATGATTCGTCAAGTAATCTGTCGGTATGCGTCGGTTTTCTGTACACTGTCGTTCGTAGTTCGTTGTTGTCGCGGCTTACCAAACAGTCTAGAAAAGGTAGTTTTCCATTTTCTTCGATCTCTTTAGTAAACTGGATGTCGGCGTTCTGTTCGTTTAGGTGGTCGTGAAAATCGTCAATTTCGTCTATGTGAACGGCGGTAAAGGTGTCGTCAACGTAGCGTAACCAAAGCGGTATCGTTTGTCGGCAAGCTGCAAGGGCGCGTTCCTCCACGTGTTGCATCACAATTTCTGCGACAACAACAGAAACAGGCGACCCCATTGCTGTTCCATGCAACTGTTTGTAGTGTTTACCGTTGTACTGAAAGTAAGTACCTACAGAAGACATCATGGACTTACTGAACCTTTGCCTTACATCGACTTACCGCCGTTCACATAGACGAAATTGACGATTTTCACGACCACCTAAACGAACAGAACGCCAACATCCAGTTTACTAAAGAGATCGAAGAAAATGGAAAACTACCTTTTCTAGACTGTTTGGTAAGCCGCGACAACAACGAACTACGAACGACAGTGTACAGAAAACCGACGCATACCGACAGATTACTTGACGAATCATCTTACAACCCGACTTCTCACAAAGCCACGACTATAAAGACTTTGACGAGACGAGCGCAACTAGTTTGTGACACACCGGACAGCTTACGCGACGAAAACAGATACCTTGAACGTGTTTTTCACAAAAACAACTACAACGCTGACTTTATTAGACGAAACATTTACCGACCTACTGAAGTTGACGCTACGGACAGGAACCCTACACCTGTTACTACAGTGACTATACCTTACATTAAGGGCACTTCTGAGACCATCTCACGGATCCTACAGCCCTACAACATTCGTGTAGCCCACAAACCTACAACTACGTTACGACACTTACTGACCAACGTGAAAGACAGAGACGAACCTAACGACAGACAGGGAGCAGTTTACAAGATCAAATGCTCCGACTGCCAGGCTTCCTACATTGGTGAGACTGGCAGAAACCTTAACACGAGACTGACTGAACACAAACGAGCCACGAGAAATGGTGATGCCAACAATCACATTGCTGTACATCATCAACTGACAAACCACAACATTGACTGGGACTCTGCTCAGTGCTTAACCTACAGTACAAACTATTTTCAACGACTGACTCTGGAAAGCTGGTACACTAACCTAGAACAAACGCCTCTTAACAGATGTCAACAACTACCGGCGCCTTACAAACGACTTATTCACGACAGAAACGAAGCCGACAAACGGACTTCTAACAGACCGACTTAACAATAGACGGACCAAAAACCGACCTACTTGATTAACAATAGACGGCTCGAAACCCACCAATGACTGATGACAAACTTTACACGAGTCTTTCAGCCAATACCATCATGGCTATACTGACCAATCACGTTCAACGGACCAGACTTATAACATCATCGACTGACAAACACTATTCACTTGACTCTGAAGATGACTTCCGCTCAGGTTGTCAAAACGTCAGTCACCAACAACAGTTCTTTTCAGAACTACACTCACCCGGACGATCACACTATACGAACTATGATTTATTGTGCCCGTAAACTCATGGAAATTTCGCGTATCTTCTGAATTATCATATAAAAGCAATAGACAACAAGTTTTTATGGTTTATAGGCTGATAAACCACTTGGGATGTTGAAAAAACACTCGAAGAATTCGTAAATCACTCGCCTGTGGCTCGTGATTTACGAATTCTTCTCGTGCTCTTCCCACATCCCGCGTGGTTTATCAGCCTATAAACCATAAAAACTTGTGGTCTATTGTTTACATATTACTTTGCGAGAATTAGGAGAATTGATTTTCGTTTGGATTTTACTTTTATCCCGACATCGAAATTTCGCAATATTTCAAAAACGACAAGCGAAAATTTCTTTTCAGAAGGTGCTTTCCCTTTTGGTCTCTGGTTTGTTTTCATTAGGCTGTTTGGGTTGTTTGGGGGATTCCCCTAAAATAAATTATGCAAATATAATTCTCCGAAATTGAAGCCACGCGTCGTCTCGATTGTTTTCTCGGAAAGCCATCCCGAAGCTAGTACAGTATTGTAGAGCTTAGTACATCGCCATAAACCGCAGAAATTAAATGATTCGAATCGTTTGAAATGTACGTTATCTGTTGCCGCGTCGATTTCGTTCGATGTCGCTGACAACTGGCATCTAGAACCTTCTTGGGGTAAGTCCCTTACTTTGGGTAAGTCCCTTTCAATCTATTTGCATTTTGCGATGCGTCGCTAACTGATTGGCTAGTTTTGTTTATATGATGACGAAAATAAAGTTTCCTTCAAGCTTGTTTATGCATTAGTAAGCATTTATTTCGCTTGTTTGCAAAGTGTGTCGACCAAGAGAGAGTCATGGCTTGGTTTGCGGCATTCTGTAAAAGGGGAGCGCGTGTAATATTTTTCGCTCTGATAATAATTCAGTGCTTCTTTCTAGCTGGTTATCCAGCCACTTACAAGAATAATTCTCACTGGTACGCCTTGGCGACTTCATTCGCGCCAGCAGTGATCGTATGGCTCTGTCTCATCGCTTCCAATGCAAAACTTCGCAGGTTGTTTTATGTCTGGGATCTGTATATCATCTGTGCCTTGATACCCAACATAGCCATCGTATTTGTATTTGTTGGAGACAGCCTCGACAAGAACGAGCTCCTTGGTCCAAATACTTTGAAGATGGTTCTCTGCATCACCCCACTTCTTTTACTGTTGTTGTTGCACACTGCTGACGATTCGGATCAAACTGACGAACACAGAGAACTTGTGTCCAAGTTGTCTTATCAGATGACCATTGATCTCTTCGATGCTGTTGAAATGATAGACATTGTCTTAGAAGAAAACAAGCACGACTTCGGAATACCAAGCGAATTTGGAGCTTCTATGATCATATTGGCATGCTTCAGTCTCGTGTTGTCTACTTGGCAGTTGGCGGAAAACAAACCGTCTCGAGGAGAAACGAAGACTCGCTTCTGTACCGCGTTTTCCCGCAACATTGCGGAAATACTTCTCGTCAATTTGCCTTTCTTAATCATTCGTGCGATGGTTTTCTTCAAATACGGCAAAGATGAATCCATTTTCATCGCCAAGAATGGTATTGCAATAATTCTGTCCGTGTTGGAGATTCGCCATATTTGCGCTTCACGTTAGCGACCGGAGTTTTCACTGATGGCTACATCAGGAAAAAGGACGTTGACGGTTAGAAGCATGACAATTTTTGTGTTAAACTTGCGAACTGGTAAACAAGCCAGAATAGTTTTGTCTCCTAGCGGTAAGGCATCACCTGTCTTGCCCCTACTGTGCTTGAGAACTGGTTATTGATCTGACTGTTCATAATACTCATTTCTCAGACAATTTAGAAAAAAGGCGAAGACCAGCCGGCGAGGCTGAGAACGGAGTTAAATCACTGTAAACTAAGTTTTAGATGATGCAAGATTTGCCGTATGGAATGTACAATTTTTAAACGGCCCTGTTGTAGAGTCAAAGTCATATAGTGCAAGAAAGTAGTTAAAATAGCAACATTAACTTATAAAAGAGTTTATTAGCGTAGTACAGAATCAATGTATACTGATTCTTGTATACCTATTAAGTAGCTTCATAGTAAACCTACAATCTCAAGCTTGAGTTATTGCTCCTTTCAGGAGGTTTTTTTTTTTTTTTTTTTTGGACAGTATTGAAAGTTATACGCACTGTGGTAAAAGCAATCTACCGGCCGGTAAATATTATTGTTATGTCTCCCAACTTAAATACGTCTTCCGATTGGAGGAAAACGTTTCACGTGTCGTAGGTCAAGACTCATTAACTCCGTAGGGCGAATAAAACTCACTAAATCCTTAGGGAAACAGCAACTCGCACGTGATCAGGTCGTGCTCTTTAAAACCGCGGCAAATTAGTGAGCCAGCCGGCGTCAAGCAAACGATTTCTTCACATTTTTTTTTATTTTTTTTATTTTTGAGTTAGAAGGTATAACAAAAACACTTAATGACTCGTCCCGCGGGGAACAGTGAGTTTTTTTTTCCCTCGACCTCAATGTTCTCCTCGGCCTCGCCTCGTGAAACACTGAGCGTCTCAGGGAAAACTTATTGTTTACTTTGGGGCCAGTCGTGAAATGCTTAATGTAAACTCGCGAGAAAACAAATAGTTTCAGTAATTTCTAAGAAAGACCTAACGATATTAATGACGTCATCGGTAGATAATTTCGTCTCTTATCAGCATTTCTCGGAATTGAGTAACAGCTTTTTTTCGTTTATCGTTTTCTTGGAAAGATCGCGCTTGAGTTCAGATTTCTCTTACAGATCTATTGATTAAAGAAAAACAAAAACAACAACAAATCTATAATAGATTTTTTATCGTAGCCTTTTGTCTGGTTTACTTAGGCTCGCACTTTTTATCCAGCTTGGTAATCCAGTAGTCCCATAGGCTTGTTTGATTATCTGCAGTGCAGAAACCATTATTTCCTCGCTCTTGCACCGTGATGGTTAATATTATACACGACAATAAATGACTTTAGTGCTTATAGGGATAGCTACACCATCTGAGCCAATCGAGAGGAAAAAACAAAATCGACCGAACCGTTGGCAGCCCCTGTTGATTCCGCTCAGCTTTTGCTGACCACTGCTGTCTCTACCCTTCTAACTCAAACAACCGGTACAGGCGTAGATACATAACCTCTGACTGCAATGACTAGAATATTTATTGCCTCACTCGCATAAGCGATTTATTTTCTGATCGCGTCATCAAAATATTAATGCTGAATATTGAAAGAGCACAGCATGATCAAGCTCGATATCAGTAATGCTTTCACTGCGACGCCGGTTTAAAAACTCAAAATTTTACAAAGAATGCATGGGTTCATTAGCGACCATTAGCAATTTTAATTTGCGACACATAATTGTTTCAGTAATTTTAAGGCCGATGTCTAGCTCCTTCAATATTACACCCCCAGTGCTACTTAATATCACCACTGATGTACGGTCTTTAACTGTTTGGGGTTAATTCATTTCGAACATGATATCTTTTCTGCGCAAAGTCGTATGCTAATGTTAAGAGCTAATGAGGTAAAATCTAAACAATGACGTCAGCAATTAAAGATCGCCTGTTGTAGAATTCATGCTCTCAGAAAGACAAATAGGAGAGAAGTTTTTGTTTACCATTAACGCAGTCCGGGAATTTTGTGTCATCGGTTCCTATACGCGATCATGGTGTCTTCTGATGGCTGGCACTGGTGTAATGCCGATGACAATTATCACAGATGGAACACCAAATATGATTTCCTATTCTGGTAACATAATCAGGTAATAAGGACGTCAGACAATGCTTAGCTAAACTTTTTCATACCCAATGCCTTTGGCCTAAGTGGTAAGAAACATTTTCTATTCTCGTTAGAACTGAGTTCTGCCCGGACGTAACTTTACTACCCATCTTCTGCTTTAAATGATTTATTTGCGTTCACGTGATTGATTACAAAAATAAACCTTATTTTGCGCGAATTAGGAGAATTGATTTTCATGAGAATTTTCCTTTATCGACTCAGTAACTGTCTTTTATCGCGACATCGAATTTTTTGCGATATTTTAAAAAACGACAAGCGAAAATTTCTCTTCAGAATGTACTGTCCCTTTTTGTCTCTCTGGTTTGTTTTCATTAGGTTGTATTGGGTTGGTTGGGGGAATCCCCTAAAATAGATTATGCAAATATAATTTTTGGAAATTAAAGCCAGGCGTCGTCTCGATTGTTTTCTCGGAAAGCTATCCCGAAGCTAGTACAGTATTGTAGAGCTAAGTACATCGCCATAAACCGCAGAAATTGAATTATTCGCATCCGATTTCGTTCGCTAACACGTCGCTAACACCTGGGTCGGCTAGAGCGTTAACCTTTGTGGGGTAAGTCCCTTTACTTGGGGTAAGTCCCTTTCAGTCTTTTCGCATTTTGCGATGTGTCGGTACCTGATTCGCTAGTTTTGCGCTTATGATGACGTAAATAAAGTTTCCTTCAAGCTTTTTTTATGCTTTAGTAAGCATTTATTCCGCTTGTTTGCCTGTGTCGATCAAGAAAGAGTCATGGCTTGGTTTGCGGCATTCTGTAAATGGGGAGCGCGTGCAATATTTTTCGCTCTGATAATAATTCAGTGCTTCTCTCTAGCTGGTTATCCAGCCACTTACAAGAATAATTCTCACTGGTACGTCTTGGCGACTTCATTCGCGCCAGCAATGATTGTATGGTTCTGTCTCATCGCTTCCAATGCAAAACTTCGCAGGTTGTTTTATGTCTGGGATCTGTATATCATCTGTGCCTTAATACCCAACATAGCCATCGTATTTGTATTTGTTGGAGACAGCCTCGACAAGAACGAGCTCCTTGGTCCAAATACTTTGAAGATGGTTCTCTGCATCACCCCACTTCTTTTACTGCTGTTGTTGCACACTGCTGACGATTCGGATCAAACTGACGAACACAGAGAACTTGTTTCCAAGTTGTCTTATCAGATGGCCATTGATCTCTTCGATGCTGTTGACATGATAGACATTGTCTTAGAAGAAAACGAGCACAACTTCGGAATACCAAACGGATTCGGAACTTTGATGATCGTATTGGCATGCTTCAGTCTCTTGTTGTCTACCTGGCAATTGGCCGAAAACAAACTGGCCCAAGGAGAAACGAAGATTCGCTTCCGTACCGCGTTTTTCCGCAACATTGTGGAGATACTTCTCGTCAACTTGCCCTTCTTGATCATTCGTGCGATGGTTTTCTTCAAATATGGTAAAGATGAATCCATCTTTATCGCCAAGAATGTGATCGCGATAATTCTGTCCGTGTTGGAGATTCACCATGTTTGTGTTTCACGTTAGGGACCAGAGACTTCACTGATGGATACATTAGGTAAATGGACTTTGAGTTAGACACACGAGAAGTTCACGTTGTTGTAAACAGTAAGAACTGGTAAACAAATGCGTCTGAGGATAGAATAGTTCTCTCTCCCAGAAATAAGGCATTTCTTTCCATTGTTGTGCTACAGAACTAGGTATGGAACTGACTCTTCATAATAGAGATGCTTTAGACAATGTAGAGAAAAGAGAAGAAGCGAAGAGGAAGATCAGTTGGCGAGATTGAGAACAGATATCACAACCGAACCACGTTTCCTCGGATTCAAGATTTGTCGTATGGGAATATACATTATTAATCAACCTTACTCTACTTTAGAATCATTGTCATGTAGTGTAACAAAGTTGCTACACTAGCAATGTTTACCTATCGTGACCAGAGTTTATTAGCGTAGTACAGACTCAATGTATACAAGTATACCTATTAAGTAGTTCTGTAGTAAACATACTATTTACAATCTCAAGTTTGAGTGTTCGCTCCTTCCTTTTTGGACAGTATTTAAAGCTATATGCACTCTATTAAAAGCACTCTACTGGCGGCCGGCAATTATAATTAAAAATATATACATGAATGAATGTAAACGTACCTAAAAGCAAAGAATTTCAGTTAATCCCCCTGGAGTTGATACACCAGACGCACTAGTGGACAAAATTGTTTTTGTTGTGACAAAATTCCAGACAAATATCTGTTTCCGGTAAAAAAAATTTTGTCATGTTTTAGGGTCGCACGCAATTTGCATTCCTGTCATACACGCATCAATGTGTCAACAAAAGGAAACTTTCCCGCTCCCGCTAAAAGTGTGTCACGATATCGCGGCATATTAAACATTTAGCGCATGATCGTGGAACCACGAGATGCGGCTTTCGCTTTTGTTGGACTTTTATTGCTTTTAACTTGTATGCAGGCTAGAATGGCAAATCTATACAATCTGCACTGTATTTACAGACTTCATAACTTAAATATCCGGCTAGCGTTGTTGGAATACGAGCGTCAGATCAGACAGCATAGACGGCGAAGACGATACAATCCATACCGCTGGCGTTTGCCAAGACCAAACGGACCGTGGTTCGAGATACACTTTAGGAATCTTGCAATTCCTCCCAACTACTTCAAAAGCCAGTTACGAATCAATAGGAATACCTTTAATACACTTCTCAATATGCTGCACCCTTTTCTTCTGCGGCAAAACACCTCGTTGCGTGATTGCATTCCTCCAGAAAAAGTGCTCGCTCTCGGTCTTTACCGTCTTGCACGTGGAAACTTGTACTTGACAGTTGGCACTAACTTTGATGTAGGGAAAAAGTACCGTAATCGAGGCAGTTCAAGATGTTACTAGGGCACTATTTGAACTGAGAAACGAGTACATAAAATTTCCAGTAAATGAAGGAGAGACTAGGACATGCATGGAAACATTTTCTGAACTTTCTAATCTTCCCAATGTTGCTGGCGCGATTGATGGCACCCATATTCAGATAAAAGCCCCCGATGAAAGCGCTGTCGATTATTTTAGCCGGTATCATCAGTACGATTTTATAGTTCAAGGGGTAGTGGACAGCCACAAACTGTTTCTACTGATTTCGCCGCCGGATATCCTGGAAGTCTTCACGATGCCTGAGTTCTGAGAAACAGCACATTGTACAGACGTGCAGAAGGTAACGAAGTCCTAAAAAGTCCTACTATACAGATTGGTCATCATGAAATTCGGCCGTATCTCGTCGGGGATAGCGCTTATCCCCTTTGACCATGGCTACAAAAATCTTTTCCCGAAGCAACGAGGGATCGAGACGAGATTTCCTTCAACCGAGAGCTGACTGCTATCAGAGTTTCTGTTGAATGCGCCTTTGGTATCTTAAAGAACCGATGGAGGATTTTAGCAAAGCGGTTCGACAGCAATATGAACTTTGCAGTTAAGACTGCAGTTGCCTGCGCGGTACTTCATAATTTCTGCATCAGGAACGGCGACCACTGGGATGACAGTGACGAAAATGATGACGATGATGGCGATAATGATGATACGAATGTAATGCAAGATGGAGCTAAAATAAGAGGGGTTTTAAAAGAATATATTTCTTCTTTGTAAACGTTTTACTGAATAGTGACAAGCTTCATTGGTTTAACTTTTTGTTGTGACCTTCCGGAAAGAACTAATCTGTTGCGAGTTACCCGAGATTTACTTCATTTTATTCGAACACAAATCAAATAATTTTCTTCCGTGCATAGTTAGTGGAGGGGACTGACCATGTTCAGTGTCAAAGTGAACACATTTTAATAGTATAATAGCTCTAAAATTTAAGCAAGAATTGAATATTTCAGTTTGCCTTTAACAAACTCTCATCTTTTACTATACAGTAACAAAAACAGTAACAGAACCTTGCACATGCATATTACAGATATCATAAATCGCATATGATAGATGGATGAAAGACAGTGTTTGACATTTAACTATAATTATCCTTAAATGCCTGGAGAAAATTCCCCATAAATTGGTTCATCATTTTCATTTGCTGAATTTGCATCTCTTGCATTTTTCCATGGAAGACGCAACGCGTTCTCCTTGGGATTTGATCTCATCGTAAGAACGTTTGAAGTGCTTTTGCATTTCTCCGTCGGCATCCACTGGAACTCGCATATGGCCAAGAGGGATCCATCTTCCTAGCCTTCTCAACAAGTTGACAATGTCTGACAAATCGTTCCTACGGGAAAGACCTACCTGTTGACAGATTTTTTTGTAAAACAAACAACTTTTTGTAGAATTTATACTCTCAGAAAAGACAAATAGGAGAGACGTTTTTGTTTACCATTAACGCAATCCGGGAATTTTGTGTCATCGGTTCCTATACGCGATCATGGTGTCTTCTGATGGCTGGCACTGGTGTAATGCCGATGACAATTGACACAGATGGAACACCAAATATGATTTTCTATTCTGGTAACATAATCAGGTAATAAGGATGTCGGACAATGTTGGCTGGACTTTTTCATACCCAATGCCTTTCGCCTAGTCAGGTGGAAAGAAACATTTCCTATTCTCGATAGCACTGAGTTCTTCCCGGACGTAACTTTACTACCCATCTTCTGCTTTAAATGATTTATTTGCGTTCACTTGATTGATTACAAAAATAAACCTTACTTTGCGCGAATTAGGAGAATTGATTTTCATGAGAATTTTCCTTTATCAACTCAGTAACTTTCTTTTATCGCGACATCGAATTTTTGCGATATTTTAGAAAACGACAAGCGAAAATATCCTTTCAGAATGTACTCTCCCGTTTGGTCTCTCTGGTTTGTTTTCATTAGGTTGTATTGGGTTGTTTGGGGAAATCCCTTAAAATAGATTATGCAAGTACAACTCTCGGAAATTGAAGCCACACGTCGTCTCGATTGTTTTCTCGGAAAGCCATCCCGAAGCTAGTACAGTATTGAAGAGCTACATACATCGCCATAAACCGCAGAAATTGAATTATTCGCATCGTTTGAAATGTCGTTACTTGTGGAACAAGATCGGTAAAAGTACGTTACCTGACTTGCCATGTGGGTTTCGTTCGTTAACACGTCGCTACCCTGGGTCGGCTAAAACGTTAACCTTCCTGCGGTAAGTCCCTGATTCGCTAGTTTTGTGCGTATGATGACGAATATAAAGTTTCCTTCAAGTTTTTTTTATGCATTACTAAGCATTTATTCCGCTTGTTTGCCTGTGTCGACCAAGATAGAGTCATGGCTTGGTTTGCGGCATTCTGTAAATGGGGAGCGCGTGCAATATTTTTCGCTCTGATAATAATGCAGTGCTTCTCTCTAGCTGGTTATCCAGCCACAAAACTTCGAAGTTTTAATGGAAAGTTGCGAGCTCGAGAAAACAAATAGTTTCAGTGATTTCTAAGAAAGACCTAACGATACTAATGACGTCATCGGTAGATAATTTCGTCTCTTATCAGCATTTCTCGGAATTGGGTATCAGCTCTTTTTCGTTTATCGTTTTCTTGGAAAGATCGCGCTTGAGTTCAGATTTCTCTTACAGATCTATTGATTAAAGAAAAACAACAACAACAAAAATCTATAATAGATTTTTTATCGTAGCCTTTTGTCTGGTTTACTTAGGCTCGCACTTTTTATCCAGCTTGGTAATCCAGTAGTCCCATAGACTTGTTTGATTATCTGCAGTGCAGAAACCATTATTTCCTCGCTCTTGCACCGTGATGATTAATATTATACACGACAATAAATGACTTTAGTGCTTATAGGGATAGCTACACCATCTGAGCCAATCGGGACAGGAAAAAAAACAAAATCGACCGAACCGTTGGCAGCCCCTAATGATTCCGCTCAGGTTTTGCTGACCACTGCTGTCTCTAGCCTTCTAACTCAAACAACCGATACAGGTGTAGATACGTAACCTCTGACTACAATGACTAGAATATTTATTACCTCACTCGCATAAGCGATTTATTTTCTGATCGCGTTATCAAAATATTAATGCTGAATATTGAAAGAGCACAGCATGATCAAGCTCGATATCAGTAATGCTTTCACTGCGACGCCGGTTTAAAAACTCAAAATTTTACAAAGAATGCATGGGTTCATTAGCGACCATTAGCAATTTTAATTTGCGACACATAATTGTTTCAGTAATTTTAAGGCCGATGTCTAGCTCCTTCAATATTACACCCCCAGTGCTACTTAATATCACCACTGATGTACGGTCTTTAACTGTTTGGGGTTAATTCATTTCGAACATGATATCTTTTCTGCGCAAAGTCGTATGCTAATGTTAAGAGCTAATGAGGTAAAATCTAAACAATGACGTCAGCAATTAAAGATCGCCTGTTGTAGAATTCATGCTCTCAGAAAGACAAATAGGAGAGAAGTTTTTGTTTACCATTAACGCAGTCCGGGAATTTTGTGTCATCGGTTCCTATACGCGATCATGGTGTCTTCTGATGGCTGGCACTGGTGTAATGCCGATGACAATTATCACAGATGGAACACCAAATATGATTTCCTATTCTGGTAACATAATCAGGTAATAAGGACGTCAGACAATGCTTAGCTAAACTTTTTCATACCCAATGCCTTTGGCCTAAGTGGTAAGAAACATTTTCTATTCTCGTTAGAACTGAGTTCTGCCCGGACGTAACTTTACTACCCGTCTTCTGCTTTAAATGATTTATTTGCGTTCACTTGATTGATTACAAAAATAAACCTTATTTTGCGCGAATTAGGAGAATTGATTTTCATGAGAATTTTCCTTTATCGACTCAGTAACTGTCTTTTATCGCGACATCGAATTTTTTGCGATATTTTAAAAAACGACAAGCGAAAATTTCTTTTCAGAATGTACTGTCCCTTTTTGTCTCTCTGGTTTGTTTTCATTAGGTTGTATTGGGTTGGTTGGGGGAATCCCCTAAAATAGATTATGCAAATATAATTCTCGGAAATTGAAGCCAGGAGTGGTCTCGATTGTTTTCTCGGAAAGCTATCCCGAAGCCAGTACGGTATTGTAATGCTAAGTACATCGCCATAAACCGCAGAAATTGAATTATTCGTTATTCGTTATTGCTTATAGAGACAAGATCGGTAAAAGCACGTTATCCGATTTCGTTCGCTAACACCTGGGTCGGCTAGAGCGTTTACCTTCCTGGGGTAAGTCCCTTATTTGGGGTAAATCCCGTTCAATCTATTTGCATTTTGCGATGCGTCGCTACCTGATTCGCTAGTTTTGCGCGTATGATGACTTAAATAAAGTTTTCTTCAAGCTTTTTTATGCATTAGTAAGCCTATATATCGCTTCTTTGCAAAGTGTGTCGATCAAGAAAGAATCATGACTTGGTTTGAGGCATTCTGTAAAAGGGGAGCGCGTGTAATATTTTTCGCTCTGATAATAATTCAGTGCTTCTTTCTAGCTGGTTATCCAGCCACTTACAAGAATAATTCTCACTGGTACGCCTTGGCGACTTCATTCGGACCAGCAGTGATCGTATGGCTCTATCTTATCGCTTTCAAAGCAAAGCTTCGCTGGTTGTTTTATGTCTGGTATCTGTATATCGGTGCCTTGATACTCAACATTGCCATCGTATTTGCAGTTGTTGGAGACAACCTCGACAAGAACAAGCTCCTTGGTCCAAATGCTTTGAAGATGGTTCTCTGCATCACCCCACTTCTTTTACTGTTGTTGTTGCACACTGCTGACGACTCGAATCAAACTGACGAACACAGAGAACTTGTGTCCAAGTTGTCTTATCAGATGGCCATTGATCTCTTCGATGCTGTTGAAATGATAGACATTGTCTTAGAAGAAAACGAGCACAACTTCGGAATACCAAACGGATTCGGAACTTTTATGATCGTATTGGCATGCTTCAGTCTCGTGTTGTCCATCTGGCAATTGGCGGAAAACAAACTGGCCCCAGAAGAAACGAAGATTCGCTTCCGTACCGCGTTTTTCCGCAACATTGTGGAGATACTTCTCGTTAATTTGCCTTTCTTGATCATTCGTGCGGTGGTTTTCTTCAAATACGGCAAAGATGAATCCATCTTTATCGCCAAGAATGTGATCGCGATAATTCTGTCCGTGTTGGAGATTCGCCATATTTGTGTTTCACGTGAGGGACCAGAGACTGGAACTGACTCTTCATAATAGAGATGCTTTAGACAATGTAGAGAAAAGAGAAGAAGCGAAGAGGAAGATCAGTTGGCGAGATTGAGAACAGATATCACAACCGAACCACGTTTCCTCGGATTCAAGATTTGTCGTATGGGAATATACATTATTAATCAACCTTACTCTATTTTAGAATCATTGTCATGTAGTGTAACAAAGTTGCTACACTAGCAATATTTACCTATCGTGACCAGAGTTTATTAGCGTAGTACAGACTCAATGTATACAAGTATACCTATTAAGTAGTTCTGTAGTAAACATACTATTTACAATCTCAAGCTTGAGTGTTCGCTCCTTCCTTTTTGGACAGTATTTAAAGTTATATGCACTGTATTAAAAGCAATCTACTGGCGGCCGGCAATTATAATTAAAAATATA
>NC_138155.1:11401900-11426900 GCF_964199315.1 Orbicella franksi | reverse complement strand
GGCATATTAAACATTTAGCGCATGATCGTGGAACCACGAGATGCGGCTTTCGCTTTTGTTGGACTTTTATTGCTTTTAACTTGTATGCAGGCTAGAATGGCAAATCTATACAATCTGCACTGTATTTACAGACTTCATAACTTAAATATCCGGCTAGCGTTGTTGGAATACGAGCGTCAGATCAGACAGCATAGACGGCGAAGACGATACAATCCATACCGCTGGCGTTTGCCAAGACCAAACGGACCGTGGTTCGAGATACACTTTAGGAATCTTGCAATTCCTCCCAACTACTTCAAAAGCCAGTTACGAATCAATAGGAATACCTTTAATACACTTCTCAATATGCTGCACCCTTTTCTTCTGCGGCAAAACACCTCGTTGCGTGATTACATTCCTCCAGAGAAAGTGCTCGCTCTCGGTCTTTACCGTCTTGCACGTGGAAACTCGTATTTGACAGTTGGAGCTAACTTTGGTGTAGGGAAAAGTACCGTAATCGAGGCAGTTCAAGATGTTACTGGGGCACTATTTGAACTGAGAAACGAGTACATAAAATTTCCAGTAAGTGAAGGAGAGACTAGGACATGCATGGAAACATTTTCTGAACTTTCTAATCTTCCCAATGTTGCTGGAGCGATTGATGGCACCCATATTCAGATAAAAGCCCCCGATGAAAACGCTGTCGATTATTTTAGCCGGTATCATCAGTACGATTTTATAGTTCAAGGGGTAGTGGACGGCCACAAACTGTTTCTAGATTTCGCCGCCGGATATCCTGGAAGTCTTCACGATGCCTGAGTTCTGAGAAACAGCACATTGTACAGACGTGCAGAAGGTAACGAAGTCCTAAAAAGTCCTACTATACAGATTGGTCATCATGAAATTCGGCCGTATTTCGTCGAGAATAGCGCTTATCCCCTTTGACCATGGCTACAAAAATCTTTTCCCGAAGCAACGAGGGATCGAGACGAGATTTCCTTCAACCGAGAGCTGACCGCTGCCAGAGTTTCTGTTGAATGCGCCTTTGGTATCTTAAAGAGCCGATGGAGGATTTTAGCAAAGCGGTTCGACAGCAACATGAACTTTGCAGTCAAGACTGCAATTGCCTGCGCGGTACTTCATAATTTCTGCATCAGGAACGGCGACCACTGGGATGACAGTGGCGAAAATGATGACGATGATGGCGAGAATGATGATACGAATGTAATGCAAGATGGAGATAACATAAGAGAGGTTTTGAAAGAATATATATCTTCTTTGTAAACGTTTTACTGAACAGTGACAAGCTTCATTGGTTTAAGTTTTTGTTGTGACCTTCCGGAAAGAACTAATCTGTTGCGAGTTATCCGAGATTTACTTCATTTTATTTGAACACAAATCAAATAATTTTCTTCAGTGCATAGTTAGTGGAGGGGACTAACCATGTTCAGTGTCAAAGTGAACACATTTCAATGGTATAATAGCTCTAAAATTTAAGCAAGAATTGAACATTTCAGTTTGTCTTTAGCAAACTCTCATCTTGTACTATACAGTAACAAAAAAAGTAACAGAACCTTGCACATGCATATTACAAATATCATAAATCGCATATCATAGATGGATGAAAGAAAGTGTTTGACATTTAACTATTTTTCTCCTTAAATGCCTGGAGAAAATTCCCCATAAATTGGTTCATCATTTTCATCTGCTGCATTTGCACCTCTTGCATTTTTTCCATTCAAGACGCAACGCGTTCTCCTTGGAATTTGATCTCATCTTAAGCACGTTTGAAGTGCTCTTCCATTTCTCCGTCGGCATCCTCTGGTTTTCTCTTCCTTTTGCGTGGACCTTTCTTCCTTTCCAGGCGAGATTTTAGTGGCAAAGCGGATTCCATTGGCTCCTTCTCGATGCTGGACACAGCAGATACATTCAAGGGGCTTTCGCTATCCGCTGAACATGATGTTGTCGACGGAGAATCACCAGCTTCTTGAACGTGCCTAAGGGTCACGATGTCACGACAACCCAAAACAGCATCGATTTCGTCGTAGAAAACAGATTTTCGCAAGTTGCCGCCGGTTTGATTTCTATTCCATTCTTTCTTTTCTTTGTAGGCGTCAACTAGGTACTTAATTTTTCTTATACACTTATCCACCGTCTTGTTGGTTGCGAACTTGTTGTTAATCTCATCAGCAATCGCACGCCAAGCATTTCTTGTATCCTTGCTGTTAAGCATATCCTGCTTCTCAGCCCATAATTGGACCAAGTACTTCTGCTGTTCGTTGGTCCACTTATCGTATTTCTTGGACTGGTTGGACTGACTTGGGGACTGGCTCTCAAAAGTTTCTTCTCCAAGTGAAGCCGGTGAGGAGATGCCACCGCTTGAGCCATGACTGAATTGATATGGACCGAATGTTGGTTGACTCAAATTGACTTCTTGCTGACCAAAATAATTTCTTTTATCTGGAGTCATCGCTCTTAATGGCATATAAAGAGCACTGGAACTCGCATATGGCCAAGAAAGATCCATCTTCGTAGCCTTCTCAACAAGTTTGGCGCCAAATCACAAGTAAACGTGATTTTACCGCGTTTTTCATTGACTATTTGCGTCACGAGTGACAGTTTAATAGCTTTTTCGATTTTTTGTGACATTTGGGGCGTCCAGAGCTTGGCAATTTTAAGTGCCGGCATCTCTGAACATTTGGTACATTCCGCTCATTTTTGACAATGTCTGACAAATCGGTCGCACGGGAAAAACCTACCTGTTGACAGATTTTTTTGTAAAACAAGCAACTTTTTACACTAGTGCGACCCGGGCTTTAGAAAGTCGAAACACAATTAATGACGTCAACTGTAAATGATTGTTTATCAACTTTTCTTGGAATTGGATATCAGAGCTTTTTCATTCTTCGTTTTCTTGGAAAGATCGTGGTTGTGTTCAGGTTTCTTTAACAGATCCATTGATTAAAAAAGAAACCAAACACCCTATAAGATAGTTGTCATCATGGCGTTCTGTCTTGTTTACTTTCGCCTACACTTTTTCTTCAGCTTGGCAATTCTGTTGACCTTTAGGCTTGTTGGATTATCTGCATTGTACAAAAAATTATACTATCATAATATTATATGCAATAATAAACGTCTTTAGTAGTTATAGCAAAAGTTATGCCATCTGAGCCAATGAATGAGTTGCCAGTAATCGGATACCCGTGTTTGCGCAAAGAACTCTGGGATCGTCAGAGGGGCAAACATTGCAAGCGGAAGGAAATGTATGGCGAAAAGTTGTTTCGACGCCCAAAAACATGGTTTTGGGGAGAGATCAACGCTTTTTCGCAGTTGTTTTATCGCAAATGGATTTTGGCAATGTTGATACATGTAAAATGTAAGTTTTTGTTTGAATAACCGTGAAATAAGTGCTAACGTTTACCGATAAACTCCCTTTTGCTTACGTGAGGTTTATTGTGAAATACATTGAAGAGAACATTGAAAATTTCAATACACGCGTGATCTCGAGAGGGTACCCGGAGCAGATGGTAGAAAAGGCCCTCCGAGAAGTTAAATATAAAGACAGAGAAGAAGCTCTAAAACAGAAATCGAAAATTGCACAAGGAACTACTACCCTCTGTGTCGGGCAATTTTACTCAATCGTCAATACCAAACTTTGGAAAGCATAATCACGCAAAAATGGCACTTTTAAATACAAATACTCAGATATATTCAAGGAGCCACCCTTGATCAGTTATAGAAAAGGAAAATCACTGAAATATGTGCTTGTAAAAGCAAAACAAAGGCTTTGAGCAACACAGTAGCCACATAGCATGAGTCGCACGAACTCATTTGTCATTAAATCAACCCCAGACAGTACAATGATTGCCACCGGGCTTATTTCCAGTATTATTTGTATGACTGAGCTTTCAAATAAGCCAAAAGTAGCCTGTACACAACTTAAAAGGCTTTATCGGGTTATTTCCTCTCGATTTATACCTAATTAATTTTGTAATATTTCAGACCATACGCGATGTAAATTTCACAATAAACCTCACGCGAGCGAGGGAGTTTATCGGTAGATTTTGTCACATATTTCACGGTTATTCAAACAAAACTTACCTATTCCACATATCAACATTGCCCAAATCCATTTGCGATAAAAAACGACGGCGAAAAAGCGTTGACCTCTATCAAAAGTCGTTTTCTTGTACCTCGAAACAACTTTCCGCCATACATTTCCTTCTAGCGACTAGCAATGTTTGCACCCTGACGATCCCAGAATTCTTTGCGCAAACACGGGTATCCGATTACTGGCAACTCATTCATCGAGGAAAACCTCGACCACTAAAGGTTCTTTTGGTGAACATTCCAAAAATGACTCTTCGGCTACCCCTGTTGATTTTGCTAAGCTTTTAGCTGGCCATTGGAATGATTCCAATGTGAAGCTACCATCAAGACGTGAAGCTACCTACAAGACGTGAAACCATCTCCAGCGAGTAATGAGAATGTAAACGCACACTTTATTTAATTGGCGATCAACAACTTGTCATTCAATGTGGTTAAAACTTTAACAAACACAAACAAAACAGACTTAAACAAGCGAAAACGGCGCAGACTAAAACTGGTGATAATAAAAGAGACCTACATATGTAACGCGATGCTGGGACTACTTCTAAACGGCTGAGATGCGGCTGAGATGCTTCGATTATGGATACTAATCTCCGATCCGCATTGCGAAAACTTAAAAAATGTACTGCCCAAAAGCTATTTGAATAAATTACACGACGAAGTAAGCGCCACATTCCAACACGAAATACAAAGCAATGCAATGCAATGCAATGCAAAATGTATTTGCTTGTACTTACCGGACGCATAAATAACGCCATTTCAAGGCGTTGCGATCTTACAGACATTGCAATGAAAGCCGGTAGAGTTGAGTTGTCACTGCGAATAGCACTGGCTCTTTTCGACGCGGTTGCGGACACTGCAAGTCTGTTTTTGTTAGCCAAAAACGAATCAGCCAAAAAGTTTTAAAAAAGACCTTTGAAATAAAAAAAAGCCATACTCGTCCCCAATACCCCAGAGCCACCAGTTGCCTCTGGCCGGCGAGGCCTTGGCACGAAGAATAATCTTCTATTCATTTCAAGTTTGAGTCGATAAAACCCTGTCGCTTGTATACAGTGTAAAAAATAAGTCAGTGTCGTCTGCAAAGATCGCCCTACTGTAGAATTCATGCTCCCAGAAATGACATATACGAAAACGCATTTTACTATCAACGCGATCGGGAAATTTTACGTCATCAGTTGCTATGTGAACGTTCAAAGTGTTTTCTTATGGCTCTTACTAATGTAATGTGGATGACACTTACCACACTAGAACACCAAATGAGATTTTCCATTCTGGTAACACCAAAGATAGTAAAACACTGGATGAAAACATTTTGAGAGTTGAAAAAAGTATTTTATACGATAACTGCAGAAATTCTTGCGTTTTCATTGACCAATTTTCATTGTCAATAAAGCGGACAGACACATAAAGATATAATTTTTGCAATGCGTCAACGAGCAATTTGGCAATTTCTTATCGCAAAAACAAATTGACGTCAGTTTTTCACGCGTCTGTCCTGTTACTGACAATGAGTTCCGTCATAACATTGTCAAAGTAGTTTGCGGATCCACTCGGCTATCGCCTCATCGATCCACAGCTTCTTTGACAATGTTATGACGAAATTATGATCAATAACAGCACAGACGCAGGACAAAGTGACGTCCCTTTGTTAATTAGACCATGCTCAGTTAAATTGTTCCATACTCAGAGCTTTTGGCAGTGGAATCTGATTAAAAATTTACTATTCTCTTTAGAATTGATCGAGTTCTGCTCGGATGTTACATTACTTTCTGCTTTGATTGACTTATTTGCATTCACTTTTTTAGCTTGATTAAACAAAGCTGCTGTCAGCGTTTGTTGCTCCTTTTTTTTTTTACATGTAAAATACCTTGGTATTTGTTGCACTTTTCGTTAATTTGGTAGCATTTCGGAGTCATGTTAGGTATGGGTCATCTGTTTTCGATTCTTTGCCCCTGATGAGCTTAGAAGTAAATTATCTTTTTTTTTTTTTTACGCTGCGATGTTATTTGGCCATGTAAGGTCAAGATAACACCTAACTTATAGTATATTTCTTTTCTATTTATTGTCACCATGGTTTAACGTCAGAAACTGTTTTACATGTTAATTTCAGAAAAAAAAATATGCACGTTTTTAAATTTAAACACGCGGACAAGTTTCAACGGACGTTTCTGTCATTGCGAATTTGCAATGCTGGTTAAATATGAACTAGTTTTTATTATTCCCTCCTCTGTTAAGTTTTACTCGAATATTCTTTATTCTGTGGGCATAACATTCCTTGTCTCAACAGACAAAGGACTCAGGGCTTTTTAAGTATTCTGCTCGGAAGACTGCGGGCAGAAGTTCGGCCAACGTCAGATAATGAAAAAAGATGACGGAATGTGTCATCTTGAAAACATCGTTCCATAAAGGACAGATAGTGTTGTGCGTAGACCGTTTATTGGTAAACAGGAACATCTTTTCGCAGCGAGGAGAATTTTCACGATAGTTCTATAGCTAAAGCCTTAAAAAAATGGCTTCGCCGTTGGTCCGTTTGGGGCGATTCGCTTTTTTTAGCATAATGATCCTTCAGTTTCTTTCCTTTGCTTCGTTCCTAGCACGATACGAAAATCAAAATGCCTGGTATGGATTACTACTACTGTGCCTCCCAGCTTTAATACTGTGGTTCTATATCCTGCACGATGAAGGAAAACTGCGCTGGCTTTTCTTCGTTTGGGGGTTATACATCTGGCTCGCTTTGGTGCCCACCGTGGGAATAATGTTTGAACTTGTGGAAGCCAAACTCGACGAGAACGTGTTTCATGGTCCGAATGTGTTGAAAAAGACTTTTTGTCTAACTCCGCTTCTACTGTTGTTGCTGCTGAACACCGCGGCCGATTCAAACGAATACAGAGATCTCGTTTCGAAGCTGTCTTTCCAGATAACTCTGGACCTTTTCGACGGCGTTGAAATGTTGGAGGTCATCCTGGAAGGAAACAAACTCAAAGACGGAGTTCCACTGGGTCTTGAGAAGACCATCATCGCCCTCGTTTGTGTCAGCTTCTTGATCTCTCCTGCTCAACTGGTAGAAAATAAACTACAAGGAAATCGCCAATGGAAGATCCATCGATTTGGATCAGCATTACGCATCGCGATACAAGTCGTCTTTGTCAACACCACATTTCTGGGGCTTCGTATGGTTCTGTGGCTGGAGTACAAAAGAGATGCATCCATTTTCATCGCCAAAAATTGCATCTTAATCATCCTGGGCTTTCTGGAGATATGTGTTATTTTCAGATGGTGTGGGTGTAAGGATTAAATAAGAACACATGATTATTAGAAGGTGCATCGATCGATCGACACCGCTGCCTACGTACCCATTTAGAATTGATTTCTGCTCACGTACAGCAATTCAGTCTTCATTTTAAAATAGGTAATTTTGTAGGAGCTAGATTTCAGGGCTTCGTGCTTTTATGTAATTTCTAACAAAGAAGTAATAGGTAATTAACCTCAATAGATCATGTAACTAAAGGTATTAGGCCCGTAGGATTGTCTAACTAGCGGCAAAATAGAACTCAGTAACTACGGCTTTGACAGCTCAAAGATGGAGGAACTGAAATACTTATAAACACGGCTTTGTTATTGGCGACACTAAACGGGAAAGGAGGAAAACTTTGTTCTCCACTTCGCTTGGTAGACAGCACTCGTTACAGCAGAGGTACAGGGTATCTTTTCTGCGCCCTTTGAGGCGAGGAGCTTGTCTAGTAAACGCTGAGACTTTGGAACACGGAGACGGTATTTCTTTTTTTTTTTTAAGTCGAGCAAATACGTAGATACTTCACAGCTATTATACATGTTAAAGGTATCCGTAGGTAATCCAAGTGATTAAGGTAATCGATGGGAAACAGTTTTTTCGTAATATAGAGTAAAGTAAATATAGGGGCATGCTGATAAAAGTAAATACCTAAAAATCACCAACCCATGTTGGCTGGTTAACTGCTGCAGCTAAGATTGGCTAATTTTCAGTCATCCTGATGGTGAAAAAGTGTACACTTGATTCGATTCTTGGATATGTATGTACACTTTGATTTAAACTTATTCTTTGAAAATGACCTATTTATATTTTACTGTACATTGCTAAGCCACAGCCAACGGCGTTTTGTGAAACAAAGATCTTAATGGATGACAATAGAGTTTAGTAACATATGTCTCAATATGTCTTGTAATAAATTGACTTGCATTAAAAGTGCAGTAAATGGTCAAATTTTCTAGCTTTCTAGCTTGACACGATATTGATCTTTTTTTTTTTTTATTTAAGCAATATAGCACTTTTTCTGAGTTTACAGTAGCCTTATCTAAACACGAGGAGGGTTGGGAGAATTCTAGACAGGTCATGCAAACCCGAGACGTAGTCGGGGGCTTGCAATATTTTTCGAGAATTCTCTCAACCCTCCGAGTATTTAGATGAGGCTATGTAACACAGAAAAAGTTTTCCACTGATTTTATAGCGGAGCTTCTGCGCGCGAAGCACCATGGGTAAGCAAAATTGGTAACCCATCAAGCCGAGAAAATTTGGTTATGACGTCAGCGTACGAGCGAGCGAACGCCGTCCGTACAGACTCTGGGGGAAGGGGAGGGGCGTCTCGCGGTAGCCCTCACGGGGAAGCTAGGGAATGCCATCTGTTCTGGGCGGGATTTTTCAGAAAAGTCAGGGGGAAAAAAAAAAAAAAAACATTTCTATTTGTTATGTTGACAAACGATCGGAGGGGTTGATCTAACGTTTTCAAGATAGGGTTTAACTGAAGCAGAACTTGAAAGAGAACGGCAGAGAGCAAGGATTGACAGCCAAAGAAGTGGCGAAGAAGATCGCGAAAGAGCGGGCCAGGGCTAGAAAGGAGGCGAGGTAGTACTGAACAGTGCTGTGAATTAGATCGAGTTAGGGCTAGAGAAAGGATATGAAATAATACCGAACAATGCCGTGAGGCAGAGCGAACGACGGCTATAGAAAAGAGCTGGAATACCCGAAAAACTTACTCAGAAGACTACACAACTTCGCGCGTCGAGATGTGCAGCCGTGCAAGAAGTCATATGATTTCATCAGGTGATCAACAAGAGAAATCAAACGTGTTTCTTGTGTTTAGAGGAAAAAACACAGCGGGAAAAGAGTAGTTGATTCCTTGATCTATCGAAAAGATTAGTTCAGTTCAGTCTTCGCAGCTTTTGCTGGAAGTTTCTGCCTATAGGATTCAAACTGAAGTGAACTGCCAAATTGTGGTAAGCGACTGTTTTACATAGAAACTTTCGCGTTTTCCATAAAAATTATGTAGTTGCGTCGGCGAGATAAGCTTAGAAGTTAAGCTTATATTTTCAATAGGAGTTTTAAAGTCTCCCTGATTATCTGATTTGGAACCATACTGGGAGAAATTTGATAAATTTCAAACAATAAGACTAGAGTCGTTGTTGAATATAAAGTTGCATACTGTAAACAAACAAGCTTAGTTTTCTGTTGTTTTCCGCCGTATACCGATAACCTCACGTCTAAAAGTAATAGAACTGTATTTGTAAATACTGCCAGCCGAGTTTTGAAGTTTTCTTTGTTTTAGTAAGGACAGCCGCTTTGTAGACTGCTATAATTTCTTCTTCTGTTTACCTTGGGAAGAATGAAAACCATCGATTTGCTACCCTTGACAGCTTTTGACGCTCGTATGTTGTCGTCCATACTGCGTTTACAAATTATGGAGACTTCCTCGTTTTGTTTGGTTAATTTATTGGGTTTAGTGAAATGTTTGGCTGAATTTCTTTTAAGGTTATTGGTAAAAGCCTGGTTAAGCCACGGCCGAAAAAAGGACTGCAAAGCCGTCGGCGAAAATAATATTCAAATTACGCTTTGGCGCGAATAATTATTAAACTTGAACACCGCAAGTCTTTGAGATTTTGGACGTTTTCTGGCTTCTAAATGCATTTGTTGGCTTTAACTGGATTGATAATAAATCTTAAACGAATTTTCTGTAACATTTCTGGTATCCTTCGTTTGATTCAGGTGTAGTGATACCCATATTGTGTTTATGTAGTTTTCCTCGGTTTTGCTGTTGTTGTTGAAATGTCGAGTGGATGATTAGTATTACACTAGGCTTGCTGGTGCAGCAAGTATGGAATATAATTTTCCGAAATAGTAAATCCATACACTCTTCTGAAACGTGGTAAATTGCTAACAGCACCTCCATATTCCCTTTTTACACATGAACATGAACTATTTTTTCTACATCAATCAGTGACCCTGCATGCAGAGAAAGCTCTACACGGAGACGATTCCATTGGTGCCACTGCATTTGGGGATACACGGTCCCTATTTTTCAATTTTTTGGGGGCTTTTCGTGTTCAACTTTAGTGCATGTAGGATATATTTTTTATCCATTTAGCTGTAATTTTACTGATGTCTTAATTAAACATATCTTGGATTTGGTTGACCAAATGCACATATGCATCAAAACCTCCGAGTGTGTTCAATTGTCTACATGTAGTGAAGGCAAAATATGTGTAGATGGTATAACTTACTTATAGCTTACTGATTAATTTTTGACATAATTTAATTACAAAATTGTATATTTGATGGGGTCACCCAGTAGTTAACAGTCCCTGTAGTCCACAATCTTCGTGGAGAAAAAAAAAACACATCAATTATTGAAGTTGAATTATAAAATTATTAATGGTAGCCCACATGTAAGTATTCATCCACAAAGTGTTATTTTTACCATTAATGCCAGGGGAAGTTTTTCATTGTGAATGTTGCAATGTTGCAGTGGATCTCATTATATTCCTGTATGCTGTTCTTAATACTGTACAGCTGTCATACCTTTAACCGTATCTTTTTACAGTCACTTTTGGGAAGTGTCTTAAGGCTATGTAGAATTCCAGTATTTTTTAAAAGGTAGACAGTATTAATAGCATATTTTATGAAAAAAAAAATGAACTATTGATGGATGTACAGCATGAAGGCAAATAGCAATGCACGATTCTGTTACAAAATACATGTACAAATTCATGCCACCACTGAGTCAATTGTAAACATTGTAATATTTAGATTTAGCCAAGCCTAAAAGTGGAGCTCCTGGGCCAGATTGCTCAAAGCCCGAGTAAGCTAACCCAGGATTTTGATGTGAGTTTTGTAACTTTGAGGGTTTTTTTCTGTTTATAATGTCTGGCCTTCTGTTTTGAGTTTCAATAATCTCAAACTCCATAAAACATAAGCAGTGAAAAACATTAGTATACCTTCTGAACAACCCGCCCTGATCAAGAAGTTAACCTAGCTTGAGCCCACGATCCAATAGAAAACCAGTACTTTGTCAACAGTCAACTTTTTAAAAAACAGGTGACCTTGATGAGCTCTTAACCTGAGCCCGTGATATGGTCACATAATACTGGTCAGCAGATACCTTGTTTTGACAGCTGTCAATTGACCATGACATGGATGTCCAATATCATACATGTATGATTAAACTATGGCCGCCATGTTCCACGGCGTCGGCTTTGTTGGGCGCACCTGCCATGATCCACACTGCTAGACATGTTGACCATGAAAAAATAGTTCTATGGTTTTCTACTTGTATGCGTGCATGTGGTTCTGTTTCTATAGTTATGGGACTCCGCTTGGTGGCGGCCCCTGGGAGCTCTGCTATAAAGGTGGCTGTGTCATATACTGTTTCACATAAAATGGAAAGAAGCAATAAGTTCATGGTTTAAGGTTACTGCATACCTTGAGAGGTGTTTCGCATCCAAGAGAAGTAATGCTCCCCTTTCACACCGTACTGTAGCTACCTAAACCCCTATATCAAATTAAAGCTTATAGAGCTGGTTATCAAATGAGACCAAGAATTTTGAAAGAAAATGAATTATCCAGTTATCCAGGCCCCCTAAGGGGAGTGTCCAAATCACCTTTAAAAAGCTACAGCTCAATGCAATTTTTTTGCTAATTTAATATGTTACTCAGATTCTAGACCCAAAGTGCTTAAACATTACAATATGTCTGCATTTTGCCATATTCAATTTCAGTGAACATAAAAGTTACAGAACAATTTTGAAATAGGATTAAAAAAATATATGAAGTGATTGTACAAAAATCACTCTTGGGAAAAAAAAAATTCAAAATAAAATATCCCCTGACATGTTTTTGTTGTTTACATGTCAAATTAGCTACATCGCTTAGATGCAGGCACATGGTAACCCTAAAGACACAGCATTTACGACAGAGTGGTTCTAAACTATATCCTTATTCTAGATCTAGACTACACAATTATATCATGGTCACTGAAGACTGCATAACCTTCATGATCTAAAGGCAAGGACAAGATCAGATCTACTGACTTTTTCAAAAAGAGGAAGCTTGGGATTGCATAACCCCAGATATGCATGTTTGCCAAGATGACTTGACATCCCAATTTGTTTATATTTTGTTTTTGTTTTTTTTAACCAGCACATTCAATGCAGACTGAGGACAACAAAAGAAAAGCCACTAACTGGAATGCAAACAGTTTTAAGACCTAAATGGAAGATCAAGATGTCTATAATTATTTGGACCAGGACAATAAACATAAACTGAGAAGAACGTTGAATGCAAACAATTCATAGACACTGCAAAAGTGTTACTCTTTTCTTTTCAGTCCAGACTGAAGTGTCATCATGTTCAAGATCATATATTTCATGAAAAGGTTGCAAGGATCATATTTGAAATAATTTTCCTAATAGGTCTATTGCAATAGTGGATGACATCACCCCAGCAAAGACAGGAAGATCTTCCAGTGTCATTTGTTGATTGCAATTATACAAAGTAAGTAAGAGAGATACCAAGTAAGAGAGACATGCTAATTAAACTTTGACAATCCTACCTGCAAGACAACTCAGAAGACTTGCATGAACTCTTCAGATCACATGAAATACATCAAATGAATGGTTCTTGATCCTTCTCAAACAGTACTCAACAATCCATGACACAAGATGCAACTATGGTACTGACAAACATGATGTCTGTGCTAACCTTTCATGAAAGCATATACATTGCTGATGAAAACTTTAAATAAGCATAAAAGCAAATGACTTTTAATTAATTAAATTAGGAAAAAAGTAGACAGAGTTCTAGAGCTGGTATTCTTGGTTTGCACTGTCACACAAAAATTAATTTGAATTGACCATTCAGTGGATAAATTCAAGACATTGTGATATTATAGGAGATAAATAAAGAAGACACCTTTCCAAGTTTTAGCTCTACAGGCTGTGCATCTTCCCAAGCTTCAGATATTTGTTGAAATATTTTGCGCAAATTTACAGAGCCCGGTATGAAACTGCCATGTTGGTGTACCTCCATTGTACACCAACATTGCAGCAGGCAAATGTTGTAAACATCTGGAAGTTACTTTGGATATCTAGGTGGCTGATTAACTGAACTGAACAAGCAAACATCTAAATATTAAGCACTTTTCCTAATACTTTAACTTCTAAAAAGGCTAAAAGCCACAAGATAAGTAAATATTTTTTGACAAATGCTTTCGTAGCTTCATGTTACGCACCACCATAACTCTGAAATTCAAAATGTGCTTGTTTCCAGACAAAGTAAGTTATTAAGGTGAAAAGTTGTTAAAAGATATAAATTTACACCCCTCTTATGCCTGATCAGGATAAAAACTTTAACTGGTGACTCTTTAGTTTTGGATTTTAGAAAATGATCATGTCATGTGCAAATGAAGATTATCCTTGAGGTCAGATTGGGTAAGATTTGAGTCCTAGATTGAATGGTTTTTTTAGCATGAACATCTCAATATTGATTTTATTTCAAACAAATTAGAACCTAGAAGTTCCCTAAATAGCTTAATTATTTAAGTACCTGTATTACCTGTAAGGCTCATAAGTTAAGGGAAAACAGCAAGTTCAACTCCTTCTACATGTACATGAGGGAGTTGTTTGACTCAAGAAAATAGCTTTTAGCTTCTGAACTTATTAGCTTGCAAAGAAAGTCATGTCTGATAGCACAAAGCCTAGCAGTTCCTTGGGAAATTCTTTGAAGAAATTCAAACTACAGAAGTACTGTGAGAGATTAAATTTTTTGGGGCTAGCGAGAATGACTTTTAGACAAGTACATCATAGTTACAGCTTACTGAGAGGATAGGCCAAAAAATGGGTTTTCATTTCTCCACACCCTGCTTATACTTAGTTATACTTTGCGAGATGGTGCAAACCATTCCATCTTCAAGTTAGATACAAAAATCTCCAACTTTACACAAGGGTACACTTATCTATAAACGTTTGATATTTTTGGGGGAGATATGGTAGAGATTTAGGAACTGAGTAAACAAAGGATATAATGATTAATTATAATGCTGTCTTTCTACTTAAGGAGGCAATAAGAATGTCACCAAGCACAGGAGACAGTTTTGTTACATGATCAAAATTTCCATTACATTGAAAATGCATGCTCTTTTGTCAATGATCAAATCTACAGGTGGATATACACAACTTCTCCCACTTCATATGAATGTCCTAAATATAATGGGTGACAACTCAGAATGTCTGAAAAATTAACTACCCTGAAAATTGATGCTTGAAGTACAAACAGCCCTATGCATTTTAAGCTTGCTTGCCAATAGGAGAGGAGTGATGTGAGTAAACAATTGAAAATCTTTTATGTTGTACTTTCTGGTTGTGACTCCTGCAAGTCAAAACTACATAAGGCAGAAATACCACTAACAGCTTACTTGTTAGGGGTTCAAGCAAAGTTTCCCAATAATGTATTCTTAAAATGCAGGAAACACTATTTTTTAAAGAAATACTTATTACAGTCAAACTCACAAAACCATGAACACCTAAAATATGCCTGGAATGTTTATTGTGTAATAACCAATCACAAGTGAGATCTCAAACCACATAAACCACAGAACAAGGATGAATTGCATAGGTCATGGAACTATAAATTCATGTATAGTTTTGGTTTTTGCTTTGTCCCAGGATAAACACTCTGTCTTTATATATTACTGAAAGTCCACATAATTGCTATCCTTTTGTATCAAGAACCACATCCAGTATTTTAATAGTTTGTGGGATTTTGAAAAACAAGAATCCCCCGACGCTTACAGTTACTCAAGTAAAGCGATGGTTAATTTTACACAGCTATAAATAGGGAGGAATAAAAATTTAAAATTTTGGTGGTTTCACTAACTTTGGTATCATATTTGGTTAAACTAGCAACTCAGTTTGCTCTCCAATAACTGCAAAGGTACCATGCACTTCAATTGTACAATTTTATAACAGTGGTTGGCCTTTTTAGGGACAACACATTATAGTACATTGGCCAAAATACAAATAGTCCAAAAACGAAGAACAGTCTAGAAAGTAAATTTAACAAAGCCTGCAATGATTACAGAATGATTATGCCTTATTATTGTTTTAGTCAAGCAACACATACTTAGTATAAGCTTTTGAAGACAAGGATAGTACAAATCTGGAATGATATTCCCACAACTCTGGTTACCGTTGTACTATCTAGTGAAACCACAACCTGCATGCCTCTTGTATGATTTGTTTGTCAAATAGAACCAATAAATTGTATCCATTTTAGCATTCTGCAAACAGAATATAAATGGACATAAATAAATAAACAAATTAATTATTCAAAATTATTCCATTAAATTACTGTAACTAACATGATAGCCACCTAATTTGTTATAAACTACAACTAGATTCTAACCTGGGACCTACAGAAATTTGATTACCTATGATATTTTGAACTTTAACACCCAACATTTAAGTACATTGTATATGGGAGTAGACTCTTTTTCCTTTATGTTCTAAAGATACTAATTTATGCACTGCATCATTTACTCTGTACTGATGATACTGCTTACAAAATTCCAACAGTTTAGCTGTTCTATACATTTAAATGATTCTGTGGTTATTTTATGAAAGGGCCTGTACGGTCGAATATTCCTTGATGGCCTATGTAATTTAGTAATGTACAAAGATGTTCCGATTTCACTTCCACTTTCCTGGCAATCAAATTGAAAATCGTCAGTGTAAAACGCAGACTGTGGACTGCAAACCGGGGTAAAATGCAGACTGAGAGTAAAATGCAGACTGCAGACTACAGACTTCATAAGTACATATCGTTTTATAATAATAGTATCAGGCGCTGGTCTTAAACATGATTATTCAGGCTAATTGCAGTGAAAGACTGTGCTCCGGTCAGCTGAGTCGCGCTCCGGTTAGACTGAATATCACTCCAGTTGGCCTGGACATCACTTAGGTTAGCCTCCAGTTAGCCTGTTTTCGCTTAGGACTCAATGGTCAGTCTACATTTTAGTCTGTAGTTTGCAGTCCGCAGTCTGCGTTTTACACTGACCGAATCAAAAATCTAGTGCAAAATAAGCCTACTTACACTGTAACATTGTAATCAACCCTAAAGCCTACCACTATCAACAATGAAAAATATCAGATGGCTCACCTCTTAATCTTTTCAAGAAAGTACCTATTCTTGTGTCAACATTTCATGGCGTTCAACTTCGAATTTTTCTGTTGCGGATCTTGTTAGACCTTTCGTGAACACGTTGCTTATGATCTGACATGTTTATAACTGAGCGTTAATTTTTCCGATACCTAATAAAGAGGAAAAATCACTTGAAACCTAAAAACTCTGATCAAAATGGTTAAATCCGACGTGTTTTGCAGGGTTATTTACTTGCCACGAGCGGCGAATTAATGTCTTGTTCCCAGTGTTCCTCGGCCCCTCTCGAAAGGGGAAAATCCGCTGAGTGCAGGCGCAGGGCTACGTGAACGGCGACCCAACATGGGACGATTTGTGCAACGAACGTTCGAAGAGATCTAGATAGAAAAAAGTCGTGGGGGAGGGGGAAGGGGTGGCCTCTTAAGTTCCCCTGAAATCTGCCCATGAATTAAGGCTCAATTTTCGTTTTCATTATCACATCACCTAGACTGCGAGCAGTCTCTCTCGTCCTCGAAAATCCATGGGGAAGAACGTAAAACAAGTAAGCGCGCGAGCGTGACTCATGACTGTGAGCGTGACATGCGAGCAACGATGCCGCGAGCCGCTAGTAGCGCGGACATCGGAAGACGGCTGCTAGCGGCTCGCGGCATTGCCATTCGTCGCTCGCACGTCACGCTCACAGCCACGCTCGCACGCTTACCTGTTTTGCGTTCTTTCCCACGGTTTTCGGTATAGCATGCGTGGGGCCGCGCACACGAGGAATGTGTTCAATACAGAAGAACCCTTTCTCTGTTCTTCTCACACGTTGATTTATTTGGTGCATACAATTCAGCCCAATAGCCCTTTAAGTTTAATGCTTAGCTTTTTTTATTTGCATTACAATGTAATCCAACACGGATGCCATGCAAGTTGGATTATAAACAATTTATTGGCTGAGGTTTTTGTGATATCCGGAATAATCAAGGTGGAGGTAAGTGAAGCTGATAACACTAACCGAGCCCTTGATTATTTCGGATATCACAAAAACCGAATCTAATAATTGTTTTCTTATACATTGATTTAAAGAAAATAACGACAAACGCATTACCGCACCGAACACAGTTTATTTTCGACAAGCCATGTTCTTACTTCGCTGTCCGTGAACTTGACGTTACTCTTGAAAATCATGCATGGCGCGCGCAACCTACAGATTATTCACTGATCTGCTAGCAGATTAGTGAATAATCTGTAGGTTGCGCTGTTTCCTAGAATTAACTGTAGTTTTTCTTTTTAGCCAATGAGAAGACAGATGGTGACTACAATGTATAATGATTTTAACTATTAACAACATCCAATTAAAATTCTGAGGAGCTCCGCTTTTAAGCCGGCTAAATCTATATATTAAGATAATTCTAAAAAAAATACGCGTAAATTTGAAACGTCACAACCGTGTCAACATACTCTCATCTAACCACACCTATCGACCAATGAGAGCGCGCGTTTTACCTCAATTATTTTATAATTGAAAATATCTACTTAGTAAAGACTGCCGCACCCTAGCCGATTTTTTGTCGTAGAATTGCAGATTTTTTGTCTGGGTCAAATCGGGTTAAAATTTGTCGGGCCGACAGCTTGCCACACACTAGCCGATTTTTTGTCGGGACTAACCGCGTTGAGGCTTTGGGCCGAGTCATCCAAAATCAAGATGGAGCCTTTTCCACTGACGTGACTCACATGACATTCCTAATTGGTTGAGGCCCGCGCGAGCCCCGACAAACTGTCTTGGTTCACCGCACACTAGCCGACAAGGCCCGACAAGACGTTTTCAGATCTAGCACTGTCAGATATCGCCCGACAAACCCCGATCTCGTCACAGACTTGTCTGAATTCACCGCACAGTAGCCGACAGGTAAAGATTTTTTGTCCGCCCACAAAAAAATCGGCTAGTGTGAGGAAGCCTTGGGGCTATTTTCCTCTCATGAAAATAAACCGTCTATGGTGTCGAGCTTTGCAAAATTAAAGCCATCTAAGAGGATAGGATAGTGAATAACTACAGCGATAAAGAAAGGCAGCGGACTGGTATTTTACTGCAAAGTATCAATGTTTAAAGACGGTCTTAATATCAATTGTTCGTGTGCATACATCTATGCAGCCGCAGTTTTAATATTAAGCTTACATGTACATCGATTGTCACTCAATTTACTCATCGAGTTCGGCAGTAAAACAAACGAGCAAAACACTACACAAAATAAATTCATCCAGTACCTTTGTTTTATCGTTGTTGACTTCATTCACAGTTGTCATCATCGCCTAAAAATGAGTAGCTTTAGTTTGAAGAAAGATAAATTTTGGTCAATCGATCTGACCTGCTGGCGATCGACGTAACCACTGCGTTCACGATTCTTAAAAGCCTTGAATGCGAGTTCTTAAAAAGATTTTTGGTCCAAGGGCGACAGCGGTCATTTTGAAAATTCTCCATCGTTTCAAAAATCCTGGACTTGGAGTGATGTCTTTCGAATAAATGAAAACTTCATTCATCAACTGTCCGCCATGTTTACTTGCCGAGATGGCAAAGTTAGCGAGTTTAGTAACCAAACTCTAGCGGGGTGAATGTAGTGTTATATGATGAGCTTTTCGACCAATCAGAATGTCCAGTTCATAAATTAACCTTTGGAAATTATACTAATAATATTTATTGTACAAAAACCAATGAAATACCTGGTGAGTTTTCCCGCGAAAACATATCTTCAAAAGTGAAAATAACACATTATCTTCACATGTGAAAAGATCACCGTTGCTATGGTTACATAATAAATGACATCTTTTGTAGCGGAAGTGATTTCGTTGGTGTTTACATAATAAACAGATCATTACATGGTCACTTAAAGATAAGAAATTTATCTTCTCTTGTTAGAAAATATTTAACTCGTTTACTGCGCTCACTCATGGAATATTCTTCAACACTCGAAGAAAAATTTCGTTCATACGAGCCAAGTGGTCTGTCAAGCAGTGGCTTATCCTAGTTTTTGCAGCATGAAGCGGCTAGGAGTATTTCTACACCCCCCTAGATGGGATGTTAGTCCATCGCAGTATTCCCCACCAGTATTAAATTCACCGGCACTCACTGAAGCACCTGGGTGGAGAGAGGCACTGTGAGCATGAAGTGTCTTTCCCAACAAGACAACACAACGTTCCCGGCTAGGGTTTGCACTAACCATGAGGCTACCGCCCCTTACAATGTTATTTACAGGACGATCGCTTGCGCTACTAACAGCACTTATATTGTATTCACATAAATACCTACACTTCTTATATATCCTTACACTACTGGCAACACATAGAGCGATTTCCCTGTGAGTGTCGACAAGAAATTGGTTTTGCTGTACTGGCATATTTACATAGTTTATTAAATCCTATTTTATATATATATACAATTTTGAGTTCACGCACACGTTTTAACGAGCGCTTGCACTCCTAGGTGTCGCGTGGTTAAATAAAGTATTGATTGATTGATTGATTGATTGATTGATTGATTGATTGATTGATTGATTGACTGACCTTGAAAATTGGCTTAGAAAACTCGCGCCCCTTTTTCATCCAATCCGAAGTAAAACCAGTCACCAATCATGACTCGTTTACGCGCACTTTCCTGCGCTTAAGGTCAGCTGCGTGTAATTACTTCGCGACTTTTGATTGGTTCACCGTATTGTCTGTGTCCTTTGTGATTGGCTGAACTGATACTTAATTGGTTTTCATTTTGCGACACTCAATTGAAAACCGCTCCATACTACAATACAAATACGCTAATTATATTACAGTTGGTCTACTTATTGTGTTCCCTTTATATTGTTTGTACATAAACTTCTTTTCTACTGTCTTTATGTTGATTAACATTAAACTCAGGATACGCCAGACCAATTGGTATATGCGACCAATGAGCTTATTTCCTAAATATTTCAGAAAAGTAGTGATTAAGAACACTGCCAGGCCTATTCAACGCTGAGATAAGCGATAATTTTGAATCCAGTTTTACGACGCTCGGTGATCGTTAACTGTTTTTCGCCCTATACTTTTGAAAAGGAAAAACCTTGAATGAAAATATAATGAGTAGGTGTAAAAAAGAAATAATATAATTTTATTTATTTTCTTTTTTTTCCTGCGGGTGTCCTTCAGACTGATTTCCATTTTTTTGTTTCCGAGCGAGAAAAAAATAAATAAATAAATAAATAAATAAATAAATAAAATAAATAAGGTAGAACGGTCAACTTCTTGCACCCAGTCAGTGTCAGATAAACAAGAATTAGAATGAAGTCTTGTACTATCTCTGTATTTTATGTTCTTTTTGAAACTTTATTCGAAGGGACTCTGTACTCATCACAAGCAAACTATTGGAAGCGTGAGACTTTTAGTATTTTGTCCCCTGGGGCCTTTTGGGGAGAATTTGGCTTGAACCGTGAATTCTAAACATATATTCAACTTCCCACTTTTCCGAAAATGTTCGAAGCACTGATCGGATCAAAGATGTTTCCAAGTAGTTGATTTAATTAAGCCAAAGCTTTGTACTTTGTCTGAATCTTAATCTGCTCCTCAAAGATAAAATGAAAAATCTTAAATAAGTACTTTTGGTTTGTAATCATCGCAGTCAAAGTTAACAAAGCGCAAGCCTTGCAGTTTATCACCAGCAATATCTACACTGATTTACAACAGGTCAATTGTTTGATCGTGTCCTTGGTTGCTTGACGTACACTTCTGATCTTCCAGCAGTAAAGAATCGGGTTTAGAGACGAACTTACATAGACAAAAGTTACTGAAACGTGGCCAGCAATTTCAGTTTGGCTTTCAGGTATTAGGCCATGTGTCAAGAGCATTGTCACAACTACCAATGGAATATAACAAGCAAGTAATACCACCTGCACCCACTTTACGCTAGAAACTGAGCTCTTGTATCGTGTAATATTCAGTGGAAGTTCTCTGCTGTTAGGTTGTCCCTGGGTTAATGGGGACATTTGAAGCTGATGTTGTCGAAGCTTGACATAAATCGTCGAGTAGCAGAAGGCAGAGATTGTTACAGAAAAAAATGAGAGAAGACAGCCTGCAGTAATAGCAATACTAACATTCCAAAAGGTTATCGCTTCAACTGAAATACCAATCAACCAAAAGCAAATGGTAGCTACACGAACTCGTGGTAATGTTACAACATGTCTGTATCTCAGTCCAGATAACAGGGCTAGCAGCCTGTCCACGCTTATTGCGGTGGATGTGTAGATCGATACTTGACTCAAAACAAAGCCTGAACCTTTATATAGCTTGTTCATGTAGTAAATAGTTTGCCTGCTCATTCCAGTTACAGAAGAGAAAAGGATCGCGGCGTACGGTGGTTGTGTAATAACTCCGACACAAAGATCAGTGATCGCCAGACATCGAAACAAAAGTTTCGTTGGTGGATGAAGTGAAGTCTCTTTATTAAGAGCAACAAGGATCAGAGCATTGCCCAGTGATGAAGTGATGGACAGCAAAATGTTCAAGGTTGAAAGAAATATGGTTATCTCCGTTGGTATTAATGATTTGCTTGCTTCGTTCAGCTGGATTGTGATGTTTTCGGTTACGGTAAAGTTCGCCATTCTTGTTCACTAGCTAATTCCAAAAAGGTTGTATCCAGGAGTCTTCTTAAGCTTTCTATTAATTTATGGCGTCAGAAAGTTGCTGGCGCTAACTCCCTCGCTTCCAGGACCCTGACTTTGAAAAGGCCACCTGAAAGTTCCTTCGATTTTTAGCCAGCAAGCGTCACTTTGTGTTGGCGTCGAGCTGCAAACGCGAGAGACATCGACAGATTGGATCAGTTACAAGCAAGCAAAGCAAGCAAATTTCACAATCACACAGTCTTTTAAAGAACGAGTGGTAACATAAGTTGTTTGTCTACTTGGCCACCTATTTTACTTTTAGCTAGGAATGCAAACTAAGAAAAAACTAAACGAATTACCCACGGATGTGTGTCCACTCGTGTCAGACCCGTGGTTTGTTTTCTTCCCGATTGCATGCGAATAGCAATTCTGCGGCATCGCATGCTTATTTATGTGGGTAGGTAATAAGTTACCCGACTTACGATTAATTTGTATGTAAATGAAGGTAAAAAAAAAATACAAATGAAAATTAACGATGTCTTAAGACTAGCTAACAAGTGTTCTTTGAAGTGGCAGGGGGAAGCGCAACATATTAGTCGGGCTTGATAAACCCTATTCACTGGCCTAATTGAATTGCCACATTAGTTTCAAACAGGGTAAACAATTGAGGTATATGAGAAAATATCAGTGAAAAACATTTGTATACTTACAAACAAACCTCTCAAAACAGATCTTTTCGGAACGATGACAGTACGATTATCATATGAGGTCTCTGCCTGAGTTTTCCTCAAACAGAAATCCAAAATGACCAGTGATATTTGCTTCATTCGATTTTCTTGTGCGTAGTGTGGACGCAAAACATTTGATACTTTTTCAGAGTGGAAACAACGTTTTCAAATTTCTCTGGCGCAGTGAGGACGAGACCTTATTAGTCGAGCATGACAAACCGCACTATTCCGTTACTCTAATTGGTTGATTTACATTAGTTTCAAACCGGGTAAAACAATTGAGGTATATGAGAAAATATCACTGAAAAACATTTGTACACTTACAAATAAACCTGTCAAAACACAGCTTTTGGAAACGATGGCAGCACGATAATCAGGTGAATTCCCTTCCTGAGTTTTCCTCAAACAGTAATAAAATATGATCGGTGTTGGTTGCTTTTTCAAATTTTTCGGGCTTAGTGTGGACGAAATAAATTTCAAGCGTTTTCAGAGTGAAAACGCCGTTTTCAAATTTATTTGGTGTAGTGTGAACGGGCGTTATTAGTCGGGCATGATAAACACTATTCGCTTACTTAATTGACTGACTTACAATAGTTTCAAACAGCTTAAAATAATTCATATACTGGAAAATAACTGGAAAAACATCTTGTACGCTAACAAATAACCGACTACTGAATACTTGATTAGGATGTTAATTTCGGCGCTTGGGTCTGTTTGAAAGGGCTTCCTTCCTAATTTCTAAGTTGAAATAATACCGAAAACCACCAAAATATTTTATCGTCTAAGTACTAGTGTTCCAACTACTCAGGCGTTCATCAGTGGACTGGACGTGTACCACATATTGAAGACAACGGATAATGACCTTTAATTGCTGATAACGATAATTCAATAATCGGCGGATCGAGAATGGCCAACTAATGATGTTTGCTAATGGATGGGAAAGGTGAGTGAAAAACACATGTACATGTACTTGACTTGGCGGTAAATCAATCATGACAACAACAAATAAAAATCCTCTAACGTTCCGAAAAGTTGGTTTACCTTCGTTGCGCTTTCTAAAGATGGCTAGCTTCTCCAGCTCAAATTGTCCAAACGTTACTAAGATCACCGCATAAGGTGACGGACGTAATTTCGCACAAGAAGTCGGTATAAAAACGTATACGTTACGTTAATCAAATTTACAGTTTTATTTTTGAACCAATTTGTCATTTCTAGCTTGATCTGTACTCAAAATTGTGTCATCTTGTCTTTCAATACTGTCCCATTTATATGAATAAGGATTTGACGAAAAGGAAGTGCATCACTTAACGAAGTAGTACAAATTTCACACGAAATATTATGAGAGTAAACTGGTCCTTCATTTTAAGTTTATTTCTAACTTGAGTCATTTGCAAACATTAAGACATCGAGAGCTCCGCAAGGCGTCGCACTAGTTTGCTGAAGACCACAATGAAAACACATCGTTTGGGATACATGGCCACAAAAATTAATGTGACGAGTCTAATTGAAACTAAAGTTACAAACAAAGATTAAAATCTCTTCAGGAAAGGTGGGGTTTAAACTTTCGTCACCAGTAAAAGTAAAATACTATATAAGATATGTTGACAGTCTGCGGGTCGGTGACCGGGGAGGTGGGGGGAAAAAGAACAAATACGTCTGAACGCTAAATAGCAGATGAGTTCTTCATGCGATGATGGCAATAGTAGAAGGGGGCCGCGTGTGCGAGATAACCGGCATCCTTTTGTACTTAACTGTGACACGCGCTCATTTTCCATTGGACAGGATACTTCCATTGTTGCCAGATCAGAATACACAACCCGCAAACTGATAAGACATAGGACATGCATCGCGATAAAATAACATTATGCTTTAGGTTATCGGCATAACGTTCTGCGGTTTTTATTCTTAGCATATCCACAAAAAAAATTAAAAGTAAATGTTTGTAAAAATGAAAGAACATTAAAAACATGTGGCCACGGTCAAAAAAAAAAAAAAAAAAATCGATTTCGTTTAAGCTTTGCCACTTTGAAGGCCTATGCAAGTAGCTGAAGGAAATCAGTCAAGGTAGTTTTTTTGAAACCTGTCATATCACGTCAGAAATTCACGAAAATTGGTCATCGGCA
>NC_138155.1:11379400-11396900 GCF_964199315.1 Orbicella franksi | reverse complement strand
AACCCCAAATTAAAAGAATTTTTTCCGCCAAATTCCATCATAGCCTCTTTTCGAAGATCTAAAAACCTTAAGGAGTTGTTAGCGCCATCTCGTTATGGCTCTAACACCAAGGTTGAAGAGGTTGTTGAGGTTAAGGGTTGCTTTAAATGCAAAAGAACAAGATGTGATCTCTGTCGCAACTACCTTGTTGAATCAAATTCTTTCCAAAGTTTTCAAACAGGCAAGAGCTATAAGATACGATTGAAAATTTCCTGTGATTCAAAAAATGTCATTTATTTGGCTTCGTGTAAGAAATGTAACTTACAATACATTGGCTCTACAACAACAGATTTTAGAGTAAGATTTCGCAACCACAAGTCTGCTATGCTGACCAAGAAAAAGACTTGTGAGGTAGCGGTGCATTTCAACAGAACACCGCACGACTTAAACGACTTTTCTTTCCAGTGTATTGATCAAGTGCAGATAAATGCAAACAATACAAGTAACATCGAAAAGCTTTTAATCACTAAAGAGGCATATTGGAGTGCACAGTTGTTCTCTCTGGCACCTTTTGGCTTGAATAAACATCAGGAATTCCACTCGAAAAAAAGAATAAACTACAGTTAGCGCAAAAATAACTTGTAAATTTGGCGGTTATCTTAGTTCAGGTGTTCAAAGGCCCCGACCTTGGATCTTGTTAGCTTTGTTAGCGCTAGGTTTTCTCAGGGGCCCCCATCGGGGAATTTATTACATTATTGTTGTTTAAGGGCCCTGTTTAGGGCGCCTGTTGTGCCTTGCCGCGGCATAGTTTCAAGGGCTTTGTTTGGGGATTTTGGGACCGCCTTTTTTGAACATTGAATATTTTACACGCGGGTCCCTTCACACTTTCGGCTGACTCGACGAATCGCGTTACTTTTTTGATATTAATCTTATTTGTATTATTTTCGATTATTTATTCTTATTTGGTTTGTGTCTTTTGAGTTTTGTACCGCATTGTCATAGTATCTCGCTTAGTAATCACCGATTGTTTATCATTGGTTAATTTTTTCGTTTTCATGTGTTACCACGCCCCGTTATGTAATCATCTTTGTAATATTATGTCATTTTTTATACTGTAAATTTATTTAAGGTTATTGTAATTTATTATTCACTTGCACTGCAACTGATGAAGGTCTTTGACCGAAACGTTTATTTTTATTAAATTTTTAAACTTTTTTAGATTTCTTAGATTTTTTACTGTATATATATATATTTTTCGCTCGAAGTTGTCCGTCCTCGTTTTCCACAATTGCCTACAAATTTCATTACTCGAGGTTTGGACTACGAATCCTTTTGGATCCTTCTGGCGCGTGGCATCCCTGTTGGCTCGAAGCATCTTAACTTTATATATATATATATATATATATATATATATATATATATATATATATATATATATACTATCACAAATGAAGACAAACTATATATATATATATATATATATATATATATATATATATATATATATAACGGTTATAAAATGCCTCAAGCCAACAAAGAATGCCACTGCATCAGGAGGATCAATGAAGATTCACAGTCCAAGCCTCACCGCAAAAATGAATTTAAAAACGTTTGATAAAGCAAGGACGGACAACTTCTGACGGTAAAAAAAGTTAAAAAGTTAAAAATTTAATAGAAAAACGTTTCGGTCTTAGACCTTCATCAGTTACAAGAGAAAAAGGACGAAAACTAAGTTTAAATACGGTTACAGTGTGGGAGATTACGTAACGAAATGAAAAATACAATATTGTGCTATTAATACATCGTGATTAATACAATACAGGAAGAAAATGCAAAACGAGAAATACAATGCTGTACTATAAATTGCGTCATACAGGGTGATAATTAATAGACCAAACGAAAAGAATACAATACTGTGCATTAATTACATTATAGAGCGTGATAATTGCAGAACTAGGTTAAATTCAACCTAAAAACTAAAAGAGTTAAAATAGATAAAACGGACTCTTGCAATGCGGTAAATATAAAAGAAGAAACCTACGTTTACGCTGGACAAGGTTAATAACAAAATCCCAAATCGAGGCCTTTGGAGCATTAAAGGGTTGACAAACAACAAAATCCCTGGAGGGGCCCTTAAACAATAAGCTGTAATAAGATCCCAGGCAGGGCCTTTGAGCATACCTAACACCCAAAAAGCTGACCAAATCCAAGGAAGGGCCTTTGAACTGCCTTATGGCGCGAACGCATATTTACAGAAGAGAAAGTTAATTATAACAAATTCTGTTTTTGGAGTGAAATTCTTTTCTTTTATTTAAGCCATGGGGAGCCAAAGAGAACAGTTGAGCACTCCAATAAGCCTCTTTCGTAATTAAAAACCTATCGATCTCGTCTGAGTCATTAGGGGCCTGCACCTGATCAATGCATTGGAATTCAAAATCATCCAAGGAGTGTGGAATTTTATTGAAATGTACTGCTACCTCACAAGTGGTTTTGTTTGTGAGCATAGCAGACTTATGGTTACGAAACCTAACCCGAAAATCGGTGGTAGTTGATCCTATGTACTGTAAACGACATTTCTTGCAGGAAACTAAATAGATCACGTTTTTAGAATCACAAGAAAGCCTTGAATGAATGGTGTATTTTCTGCCCGTTTTAAAACTTAGAAATGATTTAGATTCAACAAAGAAATTTCGACAGAGATCGCATCTATTTCTTTCACATTTAAAGCAGCCATTGTTTGGTTGAATTGTTTGTCCCTCATCGGCGGTTTTAAAACGAGATGGTGCTAATAATTCTTTCAGGTTTTTTGTTCTACGAAAAAATGGTATGATAGAGCCTTGAGGGAAAAGTTCTTTCAATTTAGGGTTGGATTGCAAAATCAACAAATGCTTTCTAATTATGCTACTCACATTAGGCAAATTAGGATTAAATGTGAGAACAAATGGAAATAATTTCTTCGATTGTTTTCCGCGTTGCCGTAGTAAATCATTCCTAGAAATGGTGGAGGCTTTGGAGAATTGATCGTCAACTAATTTGGAGCGATAACCCTGATTAACAAGATAACCCTTGTACTCAACTGTTCTCTCGGCAAGGAAACTTTCTTCAGAGCAATTTCTCTTCAATCTAGTCGCTACTCCAAAAGGAATAGCCTTGAAGACATGCTTGGGATGGCAGCTAGAAGGTGGAAGATATAAATGACTATCTGTAGGTTTAGAATAAACATCAGTTCTAATAAACCCATCCACAAGATGTAAAGTAAGATCAAGTACGTGAAGCTCACGTTCAGAAAAAACTAACTCGAATTTAATAGTAGGGTATAGAGAATTAATATAATCAGTAAATTGATGTAAGGCAGCAAGGCCTTGCTGCCGAAGATCAAAGACATCGTCACGATAACGCCACCACAAGGACGGCTTTATCGGACCGGAAAACTTAGCTTTAAGATCAATTTCACCCATGGCTAGATCGGCGTCACTACATGCATTTTTTGGGCCCATGGCCGTGCCATGAATCTGAAGAAAGAAATTCTCCTTAAAAACAGAATGGTTGCTTTTCAAACAGATTTTTACGGCTTCTAATATGCAAGATGTAGACGGAATTTTGTTTTCCCTAGCATTCAAAGCTTTCCTAACTGCAGTAAGACCAAGTTTGTTATCGATGTTGGGGAACATTGAAACCACATCCCACGAAACCAGTAAGGTGCCAGTTGGAAAAGGGCCACTCGTGTTAAGATCTCCTATTTTGTTAAGCAAATCCGTGGTGTCCTTAATAAATGATGGTAATTTACGAGCAAGTGGTTGCAAATAGAATTCGGTAAAGGCCGACAAGTTCTCAATTGCCGTACCACAACAAGAGGTAATGAGTCTTAACGGGTTGCCCGTTTTGTGCGTTTTAATGTTCCCAAAGGCAACTCCTGGTTTCGCTTCCTTATTTAAAACCCACTTAGCTATTTCGGGGGAAATCTCACCCTTTCCAAGCCATTTGGAACACCAACTACTTACTAACGCTAAATGCTTCGAGGTAGGATCTGATTGCAAAGATTTGTAGTGCAGCTGATTGTTGAGCTGACCAAGCATTTTTTCTTCGTACTCTTTATCATCAATTAAAACAAAACGGGAACCTTTGTCCTGTATCCGAATCACTACATTAGAGTTTCTAAGTTCCTGGAGAGCAAGGTCTTGCTCTCCAGCAACATTTTTCCATACAAATCCTCTTATTCTTTCAAAAATTCAGACCATCATAAAATCTCATTCTCTGATGATGGGGGCCTCAAACTTGGCCATTTTGATATTTTCGACATGCTTTTTCCATTTCTGGCATTCGTTAAGTTATAGCCCATAATTTTATGAAAAGTAGGTCACGTGATGGCTTAGCTGCAAAGGGCCTATTCATTCCCGTCCATAAATTATCTAGAATGTTCAGAACAGTTCGTCCCTCTGGGCTCAGGTCAGTGACGAAGTGTTTGATTATCAGAGAACCCAATGATAACAGCCTCTATTCCATGACTAGTACTGTTCTATAGATTGCCGGCTTGTTCTTCAAATTGGGTCTAACCAGATATAAAGCAACACTCCAGTCCTTGTGTTAAAAGTTTTCATCAATGTTTGCTTCTTTACTAACAAAGCACGCGAACTTGATATGATTACTATTAGAAATCATGCACCGCGATCATTCATGACATGATTACCCGTAAGCTTGGGTGTCCTTGACATGACTATTGTATAATCTGCGGCTAGATGACGTGACATGCGCTTATTTCGAAAATTCACTTAACGCTTTCGGCCAACGAGAAAAGAGTTAGTGAGTTCAATGTATAATCATTTACAGTATCTTGACCAATCTCGTTGCCAAGGTCTCTTTTTCCCGCGCGGGAAGAAGAGAGACCCTGGAAACAAGATTGCATCATGATCGTGACGGTCTCCCTTTCTCAATTTACATGCTATTATTCTTTTTCGATCCACTTGTTATTTACAGTATCTTGACATTGACTCTTTTCCGATTGACATTTTATTTACAATATTTTTTCAAACTCTCCTCATAATGTTGACATATTAATTACAGATTTCCTCAATAAACAAACAATACTTTGTGTCACGCACGAGCGACTTCTCAAGGAAACAATTGCTTCGCGTATCCACGACTAAAAATTTGCGTCTTCAGATGCACTATGATCCTGTAGTGATTTTGGATCACTGATCCTGATCTGGATAATCCTGAAGGAACTCAACCTTAGTAAATTTGTTCATTTTCTGATGTTTCACTGCCCTACAATAACTGGAGACATTTTGTGGCGATAACGTTGATAACTTCAATAAAATCGATAAGGATAATTTAAAAATCAATGTATATTCACAGAGTATCCCTTTATAAATTCCCGATACAATTTATTGATTTCAATTGATTTTTATTGATTATCGCTTTTATCGATTTAATACGCCGGCACTAATGGCACGAGGCAGCACAAAGGGCCTTTGATTGATTTCATGTTTATTCATCAAATAATGTTATGTTTCTGTCACGCAAGACAATACATGTAAGAAGAAAGCTGTAGCTAAAGAGCACAAATTAAACCGATGCAAAAAGAGAAAATTTGGGCGACAGTACTAGCAAGTCTCCTTCTACTTCAGCAGAGGCACAGCAATTTTAATTGAGCAATGTATCCACGACTTCCTCGTAGTTTTCCTTTGATTTTGTACTTGAACACCCCAAGTTCAATTGCCAAGTGTCCGCAAAAGTTCCGAGTGTAAATATATTTTAATTGAGTATACGCTTTCAACCGTTGGTAAGTATCGTTTTTTTTGTTTTTGTTTAAATCAATTTAACATGGTTATGTGGTCTACAGCATTATTATCTTATATTAACTGACCTAAGTAAAAGGTCTGCAGTTAGCAGTACCCCCCTCCCCTCCCACAAAAAAACAAACAAACAAACAAACGAACCAACCAACAAACAAACAAAACAAGTTATCACTTTAGCTTTCAGTTCTGTAGAGGCAGAATGTATTTAGTCTGTGGAGCAGCCATTTCTACGAACAATGTAAATGTCTTATTGCGGATTTGTTTCCAAACACTTTTGAGACAAACAACATGCAGTTATGCCCAAATTAGCAAGCTTGATCGTAAGAAACAAATTAATGATCGAAAACGTTTTTTCTATTTTATTTTTTTCGTATTCTGTCTGTCGTGAGATTAGGTGATTTATTCACATATATTACTCCAATCTCAGAAAGCGGTTTACAGGGACCTATAATAACACAATAGTGGCTTTCTAAAAATACTTTTCGTCTATTTAGAGAGTTGTTTTAATTGCTGAGCCCGTTCGTGAACCGTATAGTCAAGCGACAGTCCACCAAAAAAATGAGTTTAAAGTCTGTCTTAATATGCTACCAAACTATAAGCCCACAAAGGGGGAAAAAATTCAAAAGGTTAATATGCACAGCACCTGTGAATGCCTTCCACTTTCTTTACTTGAATTTTATTTAAATACCGTAATAACTTCCCTTCCGTTTACTTGGAGAACAACTTTTTGCTGAAATGTCTTGATTTCATCAAAAACTAATCATCCCCCTACCTTTGATAACTTCAAGGCGTCTTGAACTCTCTACTTGCATTACAACTCAAGTTATACTTAAGGTGTAATGCAAATTTCATGAATATAAATTGTAGTTTGAGACTAAGTGAGCCGTTAGGTTTTCACCATAAATTATCATCTAAGATTGCTCCAACAAACATATGCATAGATTCGTGTCATCAGCGAAAAAGATTGACTCAAACTTTAAGGCATTGGTATTTAATTAACCAATTTATGGTGACGACGTCACCTACTTTTTTTGCATTAATGTACCAACCAGGAACTATTTTATTTTTTTCAGTGGGAAGTAGATTAGTGCTCAAATTTAATTTATTATATTCGTTCCATTCCCAAAACATAATGCTTCAACACACAGAAGACGGAATCAGTATTAACGAACGACAATTTGGGACAAATTGTGAAAAATTGTGACTACAATTCGATGGGCGAAGCGAATCTCTTCAGGTCTACACTTCTTTTCAAGCATTTCCCGAAAGGACGTTCTGAGCACATTTGGCACAATTAAACTTATACAAGAGATTCAACAAATAAAGCAATTTAGCGCATTTCCTAACATCTGCGTGAAGAAGGACAGGATTCTTTAATGTACTCATCACAGTCAAAGTTAATGAATCCATTATTCACCGAATCGAATCCAGTGGATGATCTAGGCTGACTTACAGCAGTTCAATTGTTTGATCGTGTCCTTGGCTGCTTGTCGTACTGCGCCCATCCTCCAGCAGTAAAGAATCGGGTTTAGAGATGAATTGAGGTAGGTAAGGGTTGCAGTAATTACGAAAGCAATTTCCATTCTGCCTGCAAACGTTCGACCATATGTCATAAGCGTAATCACAACGAGAAACGGAGTGTAGCAAGTAACTTGTGCCAACTGAACCCATATTGCACTGGAAACTGACTTCTTGTATCGTACTGTATTCAGAGTAACTCTCCCGTTATTTTGTCCTCGTGGGACTGCGTGCACTTGAAGTTGATGCTGTCGAAGCTTGCGAAAAATCTTTGCATAGGAGAAGACTGAGGCCGTTACAGAAAATGTTGTAAGCGCAAACGCTACAGTAAATGCTATATTAGCACTCCAAACGAATATTGATCCGCATGATATACCAATCAACCAAAAGCAAATGATAACTGTGCGAATTCGTGATAATGTTACAACGTATCTGTATCTCAGTCCAGATAACAACGCTTGAAGTCTGTCCACGCTTATTGCGCTGGATGTGAAGACCGATACTGGACACAGAACAAAGCTTGAGGCGTTATATAGTTTATGTATGCAGAAAATAAATTTGAAGTTTATTCCAGTTGTTACAGACAACAAAAGGAAAACGGCAAAAAGTGGTTGCGAAATAAGTCCAACACAGAGATCGGTGACCGCCAGACATCGAAACAAACGTTTTGTCGGTGGATGAAGAGAAGTCTCTCTATGAAGAGCAACAAGGATCAGAGCATTGCTCAGTGATGCAGTGATGGACAAAAACATGTTGAAGGCTGAAAGAACTACGCCTATTTGAAATGCTGATATGAATGTTTTGTTCATTTTCCTTGTGAAGTTTTCGTCTACAGTAAAGTTTTCCATTGCTTGTGCGTTTTGTTCCGTCGTTGCACATATGTGGGAGTCTTTTACAAGTCGGAGCGGATGTAAAGCAGCTCTTATGCTAGCAGCTTGTTTTTCTAAAAGTAAAAACTGACAAATCCACTGTATTGTATTTATCTAGTTCTGACTTAATTTAAAAAAATTCTGACAAAGACCTGTCGTAATTGCCAGAACTTTGTCTTAGTGACAGAAAAACTTTGTGTAGATTCTCCGTAAGTTATTCAGATCCTATCTTAACAATACTGTCACCCATACCTATGAAGGATAGAAAAATCGTTTTATATTTTTCACTGCTGCAGCTATATGGAAATGAAGTTACCTAAAACATACTTTTATTTTACGGCAAGATCTAAGGAGTAAGTTTATATGCATGTTATACATGTACGTGCTCTGCCACAACACGGGAAGTTATATGCCATGGTTTGAGTCATCAATACGGTCACCTATTCCTATGCAGAAAAGAAGAATTCGATTTTCTCAAACTTTGTCAGGAAGAAGGTTTTTACTAACTTATTTCCAAACTGTAACCTTGAGGTTGTTTGGACTTTTATATTCTTGTCGAGACGGCCTTACGTAGTTTGCCCCGAAAAAAGTAAAACTCGACCCCCAAAATAACATTTTTAACGAGCGCTAATAATTACTCACGCGGCTGCGTTGTTGTGTGTGTTATCATTTCTTTGTTTGTTTGTTTACGCAGCCGTGCGACTGGGTATCTCGTGATCTGGCGACGGTTGAGAATTCTTGGTATACACAAAGTAAAACTTGAAAGCGATTTGTTATCATTTCGGCCCATTTGTTATCATCACAAAAATTGAATTACTCTAAGTATTTCATCAACTATGTGCTCCACTAGTTTTCTCAAAGATTTTTCTCGATGCTGATTTATTATCTGATATTTCGTTGCGTGCTTTGTCTGTACTCGCTGACCGCCAAATGTATGATTCCTTATTCAAAATAAACATCTGCTTAAAGACTCGCTGTCGACCGACATGCAATGCGCGCGTCCCCCGAGATTTCGTTGTCCACGAAACCTACAATTTGTTGGTGTCGATCGTTTCGCTCCTCAATCTTTTATAACCCGAAGCATCCGTCTGGATTTTTCGACATTTATTGCCCTTAACGACAAAATTCATTATCGCCCTTAACATTTAGTAGAAAATTGTCTGTTTGTTACATTGTTATATTTTTAATATTGGGACTAGTTGCTCTTAGGAATATTTTATATTTTAATTCTGATTTTATCTTAGCGAATATAGTAATTGTAAGTAGCAATGTTATTGCATTAAAATAGTCGTGCGTTTTTATCATGAGCCCCTGGCTGGGGAGATTCAGCAACCACTCCCCACGTTTACAACTTAAAATAAGGTTACCTTACCTTATTTGAGAAGTTAAGCAACGGCCGGTACAACGTGATTTGAGAAGAACCTCGGTGGAAGGTTTAGACAACAGAGCCTCTTCAAAAGTATTGTATGAGAAAATATGTCCGGAATCGGTGGAGGAACAGTTACGATATACTCGGATACAGAAAAGAGAGAAAAAAAAAAAAAAAAGAAAGAAAGAAAACAAAATGCTTCCGTCTGTTGAAGTAGGTGACAGTGAATTAAGTTTACTTTCTTTCGCATTTCAGCTGTCGGAAAAGATAATGGCATCGCCTGTCACATCGCCAGTCGATTCATCGAGCTTTAGCTTAACTATGACGAGATTTCTTGAAATTATATTGATGAAAGGTTGTAGGTCCTTTCTCTGCTGCGTTTATCCCTTGAGAAGAAGACTTTTCTTGCAAAATGAACAAACTAAAAACATTTTATTATCCTTACGTGACTGGTTATCGATTAAAAACACTGTACGGATCCTAAAGTGCGGTATGAAATCGCCAACGAAAAAAAGTAATAGTATCAATTGTACTTATTCTGCACCGCGAGTAATCTAAGGCCCGGGTCGCACTAGAGCCCATTTTGTTTGTATAAGTAATAAATCAGTCGACAAGTAGCGTAAAATAAGTGCAAACCCCAGTTTCAAAAACTTGCCAAATTTTTGCGGATTGCCAAAATTTCGCCATCTTCAAAGCAGCCGAAGTGCTGCCTCGGGCTCTTCCAAATTTTGGCAAAGCAAACAATTTTGGTTTTTAACCATTTAACTGTCATATTTTTTAAAACATGTCTGGATAAAATTACGGCGAGGAAATAACTTTGACGGCTAGTCTAGTTTGGCGTGTGCGATGGCAGGCCAAAATCTCATTTTTTTTTTTTTTTCTCGGTCCATATGACGTTATTTACCGTGACAGTTATTTCAATGCAAACGAGGAATATGAGCGGCGTTTTAATTCAAATTCTTATGACTCGTACCCTGGATCCGGTTACTGGTAGCAATTTGAAAACATGGCTTCAGCGAGACAATCTTCTTTGATCGCGAGTAGCGCAAGCAACAACACAAACGCAAGCCGAGCAAAATCTGCTCCTCCAATTATGGGCCGAAAATCACGAGCTGCTGTAGAGGGGAGAGTCGAGAATATGCAGCGTGGAGAAAATTCTGGAGTGTGCTCTCACATGAAATCTAATAAAATGCTTAATTGAGAAACAGAGATCTTGTGACGCATATTTCAATCAGTAACGTTTTGGTTCCAAAATGTTGGTTTAATGCGACTACTGCCAAAATTTGGATTTTTCGAAATTTTTTGCCAATTTGTTTTCCTCGCGAAAAATTGGAAACATCTGAATTCGCTCTAGTGCGACCCGGCCCTAAGTGAAGAAAGAACTGTACATTCTTTATATATAAATATGCTTAATTGTGAAAGAAAATTAAAAAGGAAATTTTTTTTGGCGTTGTTTCAGTTCTCGGCGTGGTGCCAGCAACATGTCACCTAGCGACGCGAGGTGAGAATTTCAAAATATGAAAGTTCTAAGCCAAAAGGCATCATATGCAAACATCTTACATCTGTTTTTACCAATAAATTAAATTCGAGGCCGCCAAATGCCCAAAATATTTTCGATTTCTCTAGCACTTTCTTAAATTCAACGACAGAATCAAAACAAAAACAAACGCTCGCAAAGCATTTCGATCGACAGAATCTTTAAAAATGCTGGTTTGCAGCCTGATACCTATTTTCAATTACAGTAACTGATCTTAGAGACCTAAAGACTATTTTGCGGGAGATCACTGACCCACAGGCAAAATTTTGTGGATCAAAGTTGGAGATAATTATCGCGGCGTGAAAGGTCAAAATGGCAGGCGACTCGTTCAAGTGTTCGAGACGCTCTCAAAGTTTTTTGTTTTATTTACCCAAGTTAGATTTGCGATAAAAACTTGGCAAACTAGAGGAATTGCCAGTGTACGTATCCGTGTGGAGAGAGTAGGGACTTTAAGATATGGTAGGGCTAGGCTGTAGTACGACGGCAGATAGTGAAGATCACTTCCGGTGACGTCATGACGCGCATTCCAGTACGGCCTTCCCGCCGTAGCCTTGCTTTCTACTACGGGAAAGTGCCTGGTTTCACGTACTCTACACTACGTGAGTATAAGCCTGCTGTTTACTTCTCATTTTAACGCTTTTTTCACTGTTTGAACAGCTTAGTTTGAAGATAAAGTTCTCAATCATAAAAATCAGTTCTAAGATCATTGTTTCTTTGTCATTTGTAAAGAAAAGTTGAACGATTTTAACACCCACCGCGAGATGATAAATTCAGTCATGTTAGTATCGGGCCGAACAGCCGCAGATAAGAAAGTTTCGTATGTACTAATCTGAGCTATAATTGTTTATAACTGTTCAAAATGTATTTTATTATAATCTAAAGTTTTGTATTGTTGGGCTTATCACGTAATCGTTGTACGAACAAACTGTCCGTGCTGAAATCGAGCTTTTTTTATATCAGAGTTTATTTTTTTTTGTTTTGTGGTTGGAATTACAGGTGGTTCTATCAAGTTCTAAAAGGCAAATCTGAGTTCTGGGAGATGTAAGACGGATACAGAAGAAGGAAATCATTGTCATTAATCAAGCCTATTTCGTTTGAAAGTAGAATAATCTATGGTTTCCTTGAAAGTAGTCATTTTTGTAAAGACACTTAAGTCTGCCGCACATTAGCCGATTTTTTTTGTCGTAGAACTGCAGATTTTTTGTCGGGGTCAAATCGGTTTAAAATTTGTCGGGCCATCAGCTTATTGCACACTAGGCGAGTTTTTATCGCGACTAACCGCGTAGACGCCTGGGGCCGAGTCATCCAAAATCAAGATGGCGTCTATTCCACTGACGTGTCTCTTAAGACATTTCCTAATTGGTTAAGGCGCGCGCGAGCCCCGACAAATTGTCTTGATCCACCGCACACTAGCCGACAAGGCCGGACAAGACGTTTGAGATCTAGCACTGTCAGATATCGCCCGACAAGCCCAGATCTTGTGGCAGACTTGTCTGAATTCACCACACACTAGCCGACAAGCGAAGACTTTTTGTCGGCCGACAAAAATATCGGCTAGTGTGCGGCGGCCTTAACTGCACATACCGTTGCCGCATAGCAAAATCTTATAATCATTTGAGTTTGGCGGGTAAAACGCCGTTGTCAGCCTAGTGCCTCACGGCCAAAGTAGCCGTAGTATCACCTCCCCGTAGCTTATCTTAAAGTCCCTACTACTGACAGGATTGCTACGTCGCAAATACACCATTTTAGAGAGTACACTTCCAACCGATTTTCTAAGTTGCAACGCAAATAGATCTCCTGATTCGAAGGTCCAAATAATTGACCGCATTGTGTGGATTTGTTCAGCACTTGAGAATTTATGCCCTCCGATAGTACCTTTTGACTAATCTTGTAACATAATTTATAAATAACTGGAATAATTTATTGTTGTCCACAATGTAAAAGAACCAAAGCAAAACAAAGGCAGTTTCTCCAAGCGTAGCAATGATTGTTGAATACAGTAAAATCCCACCTAATAAGAACCAAAATCTTTCCAGGTCAGGCTAAATTATATTGTCTTATATATTTGATGCATAATATCATGAGGAAAAGTCTGTTTAGGCTATTCGATCAATAAGGGATTTATCCTGTGAAAATGGTGTAAGCTATGAAATTGTAAATACTGATGTATAACATAGATCTAAATGTTAGTTTAAACAATATTTGTGGATGCAAGACAATCATGTTGTCATTGGTTGTTCGGTGTATTTACATGAGAGTATGAAAAAATATGTAAAATTCCTGGTTAAATTACATGCAGATTTGACAAACGCTAAATTACTGCTAAAAATGAGAATTTAGCACTATGGGTTGTCTTTTTCAACCATGCCTATTATTTTGCCTTTCTAGCGCTTTTGGGTTATGAAGAATTCCTTGCTTCAGAATGGTTATCCGAGAGGCTTTATTAACTACAACGTTAATGATGTACAGAACAAACATAAGGACAAACCTTCAGAACCTACACTCACAGTCCCCAAGAAAGATGTAATCCTTGTTTTACCTTATTTAGGTTTCCATAGCGATACTATCACACGCCGAATAAAATCTTGTGTCAATAAGTTTTATGGTTTCGTCAATCTCAGGGACGAACATTAGAACCCATGTTTTTTGGACCTTTATTCCCGAGAATTTACGGCCGCCATTAATTTTCCTTGTTCCAAGGCTTGGTTGAGAATTGGAGAAAATGATGTCATTTTCTCAAAAATACCGCACGGGTTGAAATTATAACAACAATTAATGTAGAAAATTGCACGAATATATGAGCCAAAGTTTTTGTTATTCTTTATGCGAGTTGCTGTGCTAATTGTTATTATAATTTCAACCCGCGTGGTATTTTTGAGAAAATGACGTCATTTCCTCAAATTCTCAACCAAGACTTGGAACAAGGAAAATTAATGGCGGCCGTAATTCTCGGAAATAAAGGTCCAAAAACCGCGAGTTCTAATGTTCGTAATAGATTGAAATTTGGCAAGATATCTTGGAAATACCTATTTTGTATGAAAATGTAAAGAAGTGGATATCGAGAATTTCATCATAGTAGCACTTTAAATCTTGTCATATTTTGTAACCGTCACTTCTGAAGATGTATGTTGTAGCATACGAAACGTCAAGTTTAATATACCATGTGAAACCTGTTTGTTATGTCTGTAACCGCTGTTTGTTTTCTCTTTCACCTACAAGTTAATCATCAACTCACTTTAATTTATTAAAATGAAAATTAAGTTGTGCCGCTTTTTACACCAATAAAGATTCCGTATAAACAAAACGTGACATTCCCAACGCTTTATGCGTTACTTTAAGCGTTATGATTATCACACTTAAAACGCAGTTTTGCGTCACTTACTCAGCCGCACGCTCCATGTATGCGGAAATTAGCTTTCTTTCTTTTTATCGTATAGTTGACGGGGCAGGCGTGTTGCAATAGAGTTTACCGACCTGTGTTTCTTTCAACACGGAAATAAAATGGTTTCTTTTTAGCTCTAATTAACTCGCATCGTAATAAGCATGGATTCTGCTATTTGAAGGTTTGGTTTCAAAACCCCCGATCAAGATGGCACAGATATGAGTTGAAGAATGCAGGTTTCTTCCAATACGCGGCTTGTCTCATTGCACAAGCTTCAATTTTTTCGCTACGTTTTCACCAGACGCAAACTACCTTAACCACCTGCAGTTTTCCCACCTCTGTCAGTCCCGGCGCTGCGACCACTTTGGCGCTAAAATGCAAATCAAATGGTTGGTTGGTAATTTAAGCTATTTCCAATTGCAGGATAGGTTATTCCAAAGTCAGTTGTCCCTGGAGACATGAGTTTTATTCCCAGTGTTAAAAACAATATTTTACATGTTGTGCTTGTTTTAAAATACTGTTTTTAGCGAAGCTTCAGCCCGTACGTGTACAACCCTGTATTCCTGTCGTCCTGATTAAGGTACCCAAATAAAAACTAAAAACAGTTTGATCGGGTAACACGGAACATATTCTGGAAACCCAGATGGCTAATCAATCACTTTGGACTCAGCTCATACCTTATAACTTCCTGTGCCGTGGATCAAGTATTATCCAAGCATAGCATGGATTAATCCGTTAAAATAAGAAGAAAACCGATAAACACTCTTCCCATGGAAACGTTTCTCTCTAAGTGACCACATTATTACATCTTTGCAGCACTGAGAGACTTTGCTTCTGGGAAGTAAAAGAAGTGAATTGAATAGGTGACGAGTTATTTATTCCACTTTTGATTGTCATATAGCACAAGTTTTGTAAATGAAGTCTTGTCTATGTCACTACGTTTTCATTAATTAAGACAAGAACTGGGAAAATTCATTACTGTAGATTTGTCAGTTTTTACATGTACAAATACAAGCTGCCAGCTTAGAGCTGCCATACATCCACTCCGCTTCGCAAAAGACTCTTTTCCCCGGAACAAAATTAAAATTTGCCGTTTCGACGCACGAGCAGTGAAGAACTTGTCCGTGGAAGAAAAACTTCATAAGGGATATGAACCAAACAAGCATATCAAAACTACAAATAGGAAGAGTCGAATTTCTGTCAACCTTCAACATTTTTCTGTCCATCGCTGCATCACTGGGCAATGCTCTGATCCTTGTTGCTCTTCATAAAGAGACTTCTCTTCATCCACCGACAAAACGTTTGTTCCAATGTCTGGCGATCACCGATCTCTGTGTTGGAGTTATTTCGCAACCACTTTTTGCCGTTTTCCTTTTGTTGTCTGTAACAACTGGAATGAACGGGAGATTTATTTTCTACATCGATAAGCTATATAACGCCTCAAGCTTTGTTTTGTGTCAAGTATCGATCTTAACATCTGGTGCAATAAGCGTGGACAGACTTCAAGCCCTGTTATCTGGACTGAGATACAGACATGTTGTAACATTATCACGAGTTCGCGCAGTTATCATTTGCTTTTGGTTGATTGGTATATCATGTGGATCGACGTACTTTTGGAATGTTAATGCTGCCTTTACGGTTAGCTTTACTCTTAAAATAATTTCTCTAGCAACCTCTGTCCTCTCCTACTCGACGATTTATCTGAAGCTTCGACAACAACAACTTCAAGTGCACGCAGCCCTGCAAGGAAAACCTAGAGGAAGACAAGTGCCTCTGAACATAGCACGATACAAAAAGTCGGTTTCAAGCGCATTATGGGTGCAGTTATTGTTAGTTACATGCTATATCCCGTATATCGTTGTGCGGGTTATGCTCATGACATATGGCCAAATATCTGGAAGTAAATTTGAAATTGCTCGCTACGTTACAGCAACTCTTATCTACCTAAATTCGTCTCTAAACCCGATCCTTTACTGCTGGAGGATCGGCGCGGTACGTCAAGCAGCTAAAGACACAATCAAACAACTGAACTGCTGTAAATCAGACTAGATCTTGCATTGAGCTGGGAGTCCTAGGAGTGGACTCGGTGAACAGCCGCGGAAGTTTTCACTTTGAACGTGATCAGTACAGATGGGGTGCATGTATTGCTCTATTGTTTCAAAAGGAGATCAGATTAAAAACACAGAAGGCATTTAAAGCCTTTGCTAAAACGTAACCAGTGCAAAGCATCTATATATATCATTCAGCGCATCCGAAATCTTCTGACAAGTTGTTAATTGCTTTTTGCTTTGAATTTGCCGTTTGCGCAAAATTTCCACAAAATGCTTCCTAGGGATTAAACAGTATATATATATATGGTTTATAAGTTCCTTAAATTTAAAAATAAGTGTAGACCTAACAAGCTCATATCTATACCTTTTGAACTGTAGCAACAAGCGAAAGTATTTGCATTAATTGTGTTGTGGACATGCAGGTAATAAACTATAACTTTAACATCAGTTTACTAGTTTCAGGGCTGCAATTTCAATTTCGCTGAATCAATATTTAGAGAAGTGAGAAAACATCGAAGTGACACTATTGTGGTTGTTCTGCAATTAAGTTAGGGTACAGATCAAGCTAGACTTGACAACTTGTGTTAGGAATAGGAATTTAGGTACTATTTCAAAAACGAGTGCGATGGTTTCATCAGGTTTCCAAACGTGAGGAAACAATAAAACCACTCGGCCTGTGGCCTCGTGGTTCGTGTTTCCTCACGTTTGGAAACCTGATGAAACCCGAAGCACGAGTTTTTGAAATTACTTCTCCAAGGAAGAAAATTAGTTTAAATTATCATTTAGAAAAGGTTTCTCAATTCAAATATTATATTTGAGGCGTGAAATTGTGATTCTATCACTTAATTGCTGCTCTGTAACAATTTTTTAATATTAATCAATGTCACGTTGTTACCTAGCTGTTTGTCAGTTCTGAGCGAACACGTTACTTCGCAAAGCAAATGGCAGAGTGCAGATTTAGACCTACTAAAACTCGCAAAGAAGAGAAAAAGTGTGT
>NC_138155.1:11351900-11376900 GCF_964199315.1 Orbicella franksi | reverse complement strand
ACTCACTGGTTGTTTACTTCCGATCATTTCCACTGTTATTAAAACCAAGAAAAATTTTAAAGAATATATATATATTTCGTTCTTTACCAAATTCACTCTAGTGGACGATCTAGGCTGATTTACAGCAGTTCAATTGTTTGATCGTGTCCTTGGCTGCTTGTCGTACCGCGCCGATCCTCCAGTAGTAAAGAATCGGGTTTAGAGATGAATTGAGGTAGGTAAGGCTTGCAGTAATTTCGAGAGCAATTTCCAGTTTGCCTGCAGACATTCGACCATATGACATAAGCATAACCAAAACGAGAAACGGAGTGTAGCAAGTAACTTGTGCCAACTGAACCCATATCGCACAGGAAACTGACTTCCTGTATCGTGCTATATTCAGAGGAACTTCTCTTCCGTTATTTTGTCCTTGTGGGACTGCGTGCACTTGAAGTTGATGTTGTCGAAGCTTGCGAAAAATCTTTGCATAGGAGAGGACAGAGACTGTTAGAGAAAAGGTTGTAAGAGCAAAGGCTACAGTATAAGCTATATTAGCATACCAAACGAATATTGATCCACATGATATACCAATCAGCCAAAAGCAAATAATAACTGTGCGAACTCGTGATAATGTTACATGTCTGTATCTCAGTCCAGATAACACCGCTAGGAGTCTGTCCACGCTTATTGCGCTGGATGCGAAGACCGATACTGGACACAAAACAAAGCTTGAGGCGATATATAGGGTATCTATGAAGAAAATAAATTTTAAGTTTATTCCAGTTGTTACAGACAGCAAAAGAGAAACGGCAAAAAGTGGCTGTGAAATAACTCCAACACAGAGATCGGTGACCGCCAGACATCGAAACAAACGTTTTGTCGGTGGATGGAGGGAAGTCTCTTTATGAAGAGCAACCAGGATTAGAGCATTGCCCAGTGATGCAGTGATGGACAAAAACATGTTGAAGGCTGAAAGAACTACGCCTATTTGCAATGGTAACATGAATGGTTTGCTCATATCCCTTGTGAAGTTTCCGTCTACAGTAAAGTTTTCCATTGCTTGTGCGTTTTGTTTCGACGTTGTACTGATTGGAAGTCTTTTGTGTGGAAGTCTTTTGGAAGTCGGAGCGGATGTACAGTAGAACCCCGGTAACTCAAGCTCTGAAGGGAAACGAAAAACAGTTCGAGTTAGCGGGGCTTCGAGTTAACGGGGTCGATTGAATATCCAACTTGCCATGTTAATAATTGATAATTTAGGGATTTTTCAGCACTTCAGTATACTGTGACAGCTAAAGGCAACGCATCCAGTATGACTCACAACATCGGGAAATGACTGTCAAATATGTGAACGGTCGGTTGCACTAATTAAAATCAAATTGCTGTAGTGATTATAGTTTTGAACGTTGTTACCGATTACACCTCAAGAAAAGCTAATGGGATGACATCCCTGATGAGGTACACGAACCAGAACTCGAGATATTTATCAAGGGAGACGAAATTTAGTTCGAGTTAGCGGGGAATTCGAGTTATCCAAGTTCGAGTTAACCGAGTTAAAATGACTGAAAAGTGAGGTCAAATCCAAGGAAAATGGAAGTTGGTTCGAGTTAGCGGGGGAGCTCGAGTTATCCGAGTTCGAGTTACCTGGTTTCTATTGTATAACAGCTCTTATGCTAGCAGCTTGTTTTTCTTAAAGTAAAAACTGACAAATCCACTGTATTGTATTTATTTAGATCGATCGTCTTAATTAAAAAATTCTGACATAAACCTGTCGTAATTGCCAGGACTTTGTCTTAGTGACAATAAAACTTTGAATAGTTCACGGTTCGTTAAATTATTCAGATCCCATCTTAACAATACGGTCACCTATACCTGTGAACGATAGAAAAATTGGTTTACCTTTTTCACTGCTGCAGTTATATGGAAACGAAGTTGCCTAAAACATACTTTTCTTCTACAGCAAGATCTAAGGAATAAGTCCATATGCATGTTATACATGTATGGCGATTGTGCTCTGCCACAACACGGGAAGTTATAAGCCATGGGTTGAGTCATCAACGATTAGCCATCCGGGCTGTTGCCGAAAGTGTTCCGTGTTTCTTTTATATATATAGATAGATAGATAGATAGATAGATAGATAGATAGATAGATAGATAGATAGATTTTTTTTTTTTCCAAGCCTGAAGTTTCAAGCAATCGCGGTGTGCAATTGCAATTGTCTCGATTATGAAATTCGTCTCGCTAACTACATGTATACACATTATAAGTTTCTACTCATGTCCATCGGTGAAATTCTTAGGTAAATACGCTGACTGACGTTAAGTCGGAATATGGCAGATCGATTTCTCAAGATACTCGTCAACAACAACCTGAGGCAGAAGTCATTTCTTTCCTTTTTTAACACAAGTTATGTATATTAGCTAGATCTGTATTCAGACTAATCAAGACAGCAAAATTGTGTTTTGTGTGCTTAAATATTGTCCCATGTCTTTCAATATTGACTAAAGAAAATAAAACTGCAGCACTGAAGCCAATATACATTTCGCATATTATAATAAAGGGAGACCAAAGATTAAAGTTTATTTTATTCTTTGCATATCCACAACATAGTTAATGCTTTAAAATGGAAACAAGATCGAATATCAGCGACAGTTTGGAATAAATTGTGAAGCCTAACAGAGAGCAGTTATACGAGAGTAACTTTGCTCTTTGCTACAATTCAAAGAGTAACATAACTATATATTTTTTAATGTCTCATATGATTGTTAAACTTTTTTTCAAATGATGAATATCGACCTAAAACCCAGAGAAAGCAATTTTTCAAGAGGAAATTGTAAACAATAATATATAGATGATTTTGTCCCTGTGGTCATTTTGTCACAATTCAGGGAACTTTTTCGGAAGCAGTGCGAAGATGGAGGGTGTTTCGAACCGGTTGTTTGTAAACAAAAGCTCAGTCGCAACGTACGTAGTCTATATTTTAGTATGCCCTCCTGAAGAAACAGTGAGCAACAGGACCTCTTTAACTGTACTCATCACAGTCAAACTGAGTGATCGAAGCCGTACGTTAACGTACGGTACTTTACTGACTAATCTACAGACCAACCAAGCTCGGTTAATACTGGAGATATGTTTATCATATGGCTAAACAAGAAAACTTCGGTTCGCTGAAAGTCGCTTAATGTAGCTGGTTCGTAATCGCTGCAATTTTGCTTGCGAAGTGCTGTTGTTGTTGATTTTGGTTTGTTTTGTTGTTTATGTTTATTATTATTATTATTATTATTATTATTATTATTTTGCGGCGAAGTGCCGCTCACTTTTTTTATGCAGGCACTAGTAATTTGATGATTTAAAGTAAATTATTCGATGCTTTTAAAATTCTCAGACATTCAAAACGGTACGTCCCAAACTTTCAGCAATCACACGAGCGATCGTGCTGGGAGCAGGAAAATTAGCATATGACTGGCATGCAGGCTTTTAACATGTTTATGCTGCTGTTAGAAGGAGTTTTTATCGTTATCTTCAGTGTTTCTTTTGTTCAAAAATGAATAAGAGCGCATAACTTAGCTATGTTAAGTTTTATTCTCCCGACAAAAAAAAAAGGGTCTTTTGAACTGTAACAAGTGAAACTCTCACCATGATAAACATCGGCCTGTTATTCACAGGTTTGGTTCCAAAACGCAAGTTTCCTCCGGCCATTTTGGTTTTGTTTGGATCACTTATTACTCACTCAATAGGGAGTGACTAATTAACAATTAGATTATGAGCTCGAGATTTTTATGAGGTGATAGTTGATGAGGCCGAAGACCGAATCAACTATCGCGAATAATCTAATTGTTTCAGTAGAATTCCAACTGAAATTAACGCAAATAACGGTTTCCAATTGTTTTTCAACGCTTTATTGAACTTTACGCTTAAACAAAATCGCACGCATTCATTGTCCTTGGTAAATTTACAGTTGTTTACGCGCGCGCACCCGTTTTTTCAATAATTTCAAGTTTTTAGAGTCAAGAATCCGTTAATGTCCTTCTTTTAGTCTTCTCAGGAATTTAATTATCCATTTACATCTAAACTTTCTTCCAAAACTTCAGAAAAACGATAAAAACGTCGCATTTCGTGGACGACCGACAGCCACTGCACTCTAATGGCTGATAGCATACGAGTAGCTCAGCCAATCAGATTGCAGCATTTGCATTAGTATACTAGTAGAATTCTACCAATGCTCATTAGGGACGTACCAACCAATATCACTGAGTGTACATATTCCCGACTTATGTTCTAGTTATGTTCCTAACTTAGATTATGTTATGTTCTGGTAAGAGAAAAGACAACTTTGAAACCAGTTATATATGACGCTATTACTGTGATCATTTCCGTAAGTGTTCATTGCCTCTTACTTAAGTTTAATAAAGGTCCGCAATGCGTACTTGTAGGCTTATCGCTAGTGCTATTCCGTATATTGGGTTGACGTATTCTAGTCTTAATTATACGATCGAGTAGGTAACTTCTAGAAAGAAAAAGGTATAATATAAAATGAGTTTGGCAATACTTTCGAATGACTTGTCGTTCGCGCTAGGAACGTTGTTGAGCCTGCTGTTTTAACTACCCAGCGCTTCCTTTACATACCGATTTGATTAGTAAAGGAATTTGGAGTCAACGTACAGCAATGAGGCGCACTAAACAACTAATTGAATCGAATCCTACGATAAAGCAGACACATTTACTAAAATTTGTTAGAGAATAAGTCGAAAAAGAACAAGATTAAGTATTAATTTTCCAATAATTTGTCATTCCAGGCACATACTGAATAAATTAAATATAAATGAAGCAACACACATAGAAATCAATCAGTCAATAAATCACAAAAGGATAAATATCGATAGTAAGTCAATCAGTTATTTAAGCAATAGACCACAAGTTTTTATGGTTAATAGGCTGATAAACCACGCGGGTTGTTGGAAGAACACTCCAAGAATTCGTAAATCACGAGCCGCAGATTTGTGATTTACGAATTCTTCGAGTGTTCTTTCAACATCCCACGTGGCTTATCATGCCTCTAAACCATAGAAACTTGCGGTCTACTGCTTTTATACCACGCGAAATTTCCATGAGTTTACTGGCACAATAAACCATAGCTGATTGACCGATCAGAGCGCGTGCATTCATTTAATTATTATGTAATAAATATTATTTCGTGCAGAAAAATGAGTGGTCAGCTGACACTGTCATATTTAGCTTCATTTACTGGCAACAAAAGCTACAGCAACAGAACCTTAAGCTAGAATTCCAAAACTGTATTGTAATTATTACCAAAATCCACAAGTGACACAGAGATGTGACTCCATATTTGCATAAAAAAAGTATTTATAGTAGTTCAAATCACGACTTCAATTCAATGTAACACAGCGTCTCGGCTTCGTTAATCGGGTATTACTGCACCAATAATTACTCCTCGTTTATTTCCCCAGTTTGCAGTTTGTATTCTTAACTTCTGCAAATATAAAGAGTGATAGCGCAGTTTCTAATGCTGCTCGGCATTGATTCCTGACGAAATGTCAAAAGTTAGTGGGTTTGAATGCTACGCGTGAGTTCGTTTGAGGCTTCGTCACATTATTATATCGAAACTTATGCTCGATACTTCATCTACCAGCACGCGGTACGAAACCAAAAATACTCTCAACCGAGAACACGATTTTCTGGTTCTTACTATTCACAATTTCCTCCATGGCTTCAAGACCGTACCGATAAAATATTCGTTATGAAGTAATTCAGCAGAGAAGGGATCGAATGTGGCGAGTCGTATCGACCCTTTAACCCTGGCGTGATTCGACTTCCGGTGAGACGGATCGACTTAGCACAAAAGTGACGAGTCGAGTGGACCATTGCGAATCGTGTCGACTCGTCGACATTTAATACCACTTGTTCCACTCTCTTCTTAAGAGCGACAAAGCTTCATGTTGTTACTGTCTATGCCACTCGACTTCCGGTAGTTTACCCCCTTTCAAGCTTAAAGAACGGTGAGGGTTAATTGATAACGCACGAATCGACTTCCTGTGAGTCAATTCTTCAACTACATTAAATAAAATCCCCCAAAATTGAGTGAATTGGGCATGGATGTCCATTTAGAAACTGAAAGCAGCCCTTGTTTTTCGAGGTTGTTTAAACGCTTAATCAGCATATAAGTCCTAACTGATTATCTAATATTTCTCACCCCATCTCGATTTACAAATCGTATTTTCCATTGCGGTTAATTTATACTGAGATGCGTCGAGGAGTAAAGCATGTAAAATTTTCATAAGGAATTTGATGATGCATAATGATTCACTGAACGTTTCATAATTTGGCTTGCAGTGCATAGTAGGTCTTTACGATTCGCCTCCGATATCTGGTATAAATTAATTATTCCACTTCAAACTCAGATCGTTTTTTGTTTTTTTGTTTTTTTTTTATTTGCTTTGTTATACATAATCAAAATATTGTTGTTTTCCTCGGAGCTTCCTTTTTTGATGTTTATTTCCGGTCCGTTTTACTCCGTAAAAAAGCCCCTACTATCGCGACCCAAAATATACTTCCGTTGCGATATGCATCCTCCCTCATCCTTTATATATGTAAGCTCCCGTCGTTCGTATTTTTATCATAAGTTTGCTGTTCAGCCGTGGGAACATGAACACCTTACTTTCAAGCGCAGCAGTGTTATTCAGAAACACCAAGCGATCCTTGTTGTATGGATCCATGGCAGTTTTGACAATAGGCTTAGAAGAGCTGATCGAAAGCGTTGTGTTCAACTGCCCGTGTGAAGGACACCTCCCTTATGGATTGGCATTTCTCTGGGCTCCGGCTTTGCTGTTGTTTCTCGCCGGGATCCTGGTGGACAGAGACTTGTGGAAACTGGGAAGAATCAAGAAGAAAAACATAACACAATCACCAGGCCGTCGGTATCTGAAAGCATTCTTAGCTACACCGTATATTTTCGTAAACGCAGGTATTGCCCCGTTGGCTTGGCTAGTGATATCATTTCTACAACAGCAGTATTACACGTGCGCTTATTTCGGTCCTCCTCTCGACAGCGAGGACACAGTGGGTAATACAACTGATAAATGCCATGTTACACTGGGCTTCCGCTCAAGGGAGCTCGAAGAAAGTTACAAATCGCGTAGTCAAATAACAGGCTGGTCTCTGATGCTGATGGCAATGTGCATTCTCTTCACCTCTGTCTGCATTCGTCGATGCCTTCGAAAAAGAAAGGAACTTAAGAATGGCTGACTGGTAGGATCGAGAAACGCCGGTCAACGTCCCATTTGACAAATCGCTCATATTTTGCCCAAAGATACTCTTAGGTGACCTAATTCTAAAAATCATATTTAAAGGTTCCAGCGAATTTTTATTTTTCACAAATTCGCGAAAATTTGAAAGCGCGGTCAAAGTGCGGTTTTTCGTGTAATAAAATGACCGAAATAAGGTGCGAGGACGAAGCGCTGCTTAAGTCTTAAAATAAACTCAATTGACTTCAAACTTCACACAAATGTGGAACAACCCCTCTAATTTATTCCTCGCTTTAAACTAATCTCAGATATGTTGATATAGGGGTTTTCCGAACCATTTTAAAATCACCTAAGAAGCGTGTGAAAAATAACGGCAAAATATAGGTCATGTTTAACAGCATAAATATACATCTGGTACCTCACTTTCCGATTATTTTACTTTACAGCCTTAAAATATCATTATTAAAGATATACCATGCCAAGTTTCATGCTCGAACTCGCAGTATTTCCCTTTGCGAAAAACGAAAATCTACGTCAATGTGTTGGGCGCAAACAGCACAATCATGATTATGCACGAACCAGAGACAAATCAATTTCAATGGCGAAAGTAAAAGGTTATCATTAATTAGAATCCCGTCAATTCACTGCTATCAGTAGAAACATAATGTCCACTGCATAAAAACTGTTTTTAGACGTTTTCGAACCATTGCGCGTTAACTTTGTTTAATTTCCCGTCCGCCGTCATGTCTAGTTTGTCATCGCGTGTATTTCCTTAATGTCAACAACACGTGAATGGTTGTCATAACAAACGCAAGAGATTTCCAGGAACCTTAATGTTTTCGATTCACCAAAACGCTTTAAGTTCGTTAAGACACAACAATGGGTCGACTTGGAATGCTGTTTAGCATCAAGGACATTAAAGGACTGTAAATTAATCGAGTTGAAATATCTTGAAGCAAATCAAATTCGCGCCCTTATTCTAATTTGGTAAACAGCCGATCTCCTTTCAAGTTCAAGAAGTCGAGAGGTTAATCCGGCAATGTATTACCGGTACAGCAACAAAATCAAACCGAGGTCATCAAAAGTGTAAGTTTAAATTAAAAGTGTAGTGGCAAGTTTCAAATAAATTTCGCCTATATAAATTGGAAACAAGAAGTGAAACGGTCTGACCCGAAACAAATAACCAAAATATTAATATGACTAATTTAATCCGAAAATGTTGCAGAAAACATACCTAAAAGCCGTCGATTCCTCTCAATACCACTCCGCATTGCCCTAAAGAGTCCAAGCTTTCTGCTGTAAGAATCAGGGGCCTCATGAATCTGTATTTATTATATCGGCAACCATGCTGCGTGGCTGATATTCGAGACTCAGTAAAAGTTGTCACACAACCGTACGAGCAGCCCAGTCACGCTTTCACTGCTCTTGCGCTAATGTTCAACATTTCGCAATTTACATAAACCGACTACAAGTTTAAAGTAGTGACAGTAGATTAAAATGCGCTTTTTAAAGCTGTCCTATCCAGGAACAATTATTTCTTGTTCTTGAATGGCTCTTAGTTGTAGCTACAGTCGGGGAGGGGGGAGGGGGAGAGGGTATTCCCGGAAATTTCGGATATCTGTATGCCGTGGAAGATTAAGTGGTCTCCAGCTCATAACGCCAACACTGAAACACTAGATGATTCTGGAATTATCACAGGGATCACTAAGCTAAATAATTTTGAGTGTAGCTCCGCTGAGTCAATTACCTGTTGGCGCGCATATTGCAGTGACCGTGGACAGGTAGAAAAACAGTTAAACCGGAAAAGCCTGTTGCACATTGTAATTTAGCGTTGTCCAACACGCAGTCGGTCTGGTTGTAATGTTAATCGTATTTGAGAGAATCTCAAGTTTTCTTTCGACACATACTGGGGTGACATACTACTAGATGGGCGTGGCCGGGAGCCACGGGTCAAGTCAGTCAACTCGCCATGCTTAACCGAGACGAGTGACTGCGACCTTAACATCAAAGCCATTATCAACGGGTGTGACCGGGGAAGCGTGTGCTGAGGTTTCCATGGATAGTAACCATGTACGGTAGGGGTGCATTAATGTCTTCGAGGCCGCGGCATTCGTGTCTTTTATAGGCTGTCTACTTTAGAGAGGCACTTATCGCTGGAGAAATGTACTCAGTCCCTGGAGAGATATTCCCTTATGGACTTTGTAGAGAAGGGGAGGGAGTAGAGGAGGTAGACACTTTAGAGGAAAAACTAACGGCTGAATCGTCTCAACCTCGTTCCCAGGGTCTCTCATCTCACCGCCCCCTGGAGCGAGCTCAGCATCAGTTCATTAGAATAACACAGAGGCCTATTAGGATAAAGCGTAGGGACAATCTGCAGTCCTTCCACTAGTGGTTCACTATCACTCTTCTCGGTTAAGCGTGGCAAATTGACTGACTTGACCCGTGGCTCCCGGCCACGCCCATCTAGTTGTATGTCACCCCAGTATGTGTCGAAAGAAAACTTGAGATTCTCTCAAATACGATTAACATTACAACCAGACCGACTGCGTGTTGGACAACGCTAAATTACAATGTGCAACAGGCTTTTCCGGTTTAACTGTTTTTCTACCTGTCCACGGTCACTGCAATATGCGCGCCAACAGGTAATTGACTCAGCGGAGCTACACTCAAAATTATTTAGCTTAGTGATCCCTGTGATAATTCCAGAATCATCTAGTGTTTCAGTGTTGGCGTTATGAGCTGGAGACCACTTAATCTTCCACGGCATACAGATATCCGAAATTTCCGGGAATACCCTCTCCCCCTCCCCCCTCCCCGACTGTAGCTACAACTAAGAGCCATTCAAGAACAAGAAATAATTGTTCCTGGATAGGACAGCTTTAAAAAGCGCATTTTAATCTACTGTCACTACTTTAAACTTGTAGTCGGTTTATGTAAATTGCGAAATGTTGAACATTAGCGCAAGAGCAGTGAAAGCGTGACTGGGCTGCTCGTACGGTTGTGTGACAACTTTTACTGAGTCTCGAATATCAGCCACGCAGCATGGTTGCCGATATAATAAATACAGATTCATGAGGCCCCTGATTCTTACAGCAGAAAGCTTGGACTCTTTAGGGCAATGCGGAGTGGTATTGAGAGGAATCGACGGCTTTTAGGTATGTTTTCTGCAACATTTTCGGATTAAATTAGTCATATTAATATTTTGGTTATTTGTTTCGGGTCAGACCGTTTCACTTCTTGTTTCCAATTTATATAGGCGAAATTTATTTGAAACTTGCCACTACACTTTTAATTTAAACTTACACTTTTGATGACCTCGGTTTGATTTTGTTGCTGTACCGGTAATACATTGCCGGATTAACCTCTCGACTTCTTGAACTTGAAAGGAGATCGGCTGTTTACCAAATTAGAATAAGGGCGCGAATTTGATTTGCTTCAAGATATTTCAACTCGATTAATTTACAGTCCTTTAATGTCCTTGATGCTAAACAGCATTCCAAGTCGACCCATTGTTGTGTCTTAACGAACTTAAAGAGTTTTGGTGAATCGAAAACATTAAGGTTCCTGGAAATCTCTTGCGTTTGTTATGACAACCATTCACGTGTTGTTGACATTAAGGAAATACACGCGATGACAAACTAGACATGACGGCGGACGGGAAATTAAACAAAGTTAACGCGCAATGGTTCGAAAACGTCTAAAAACAGTTTTTATGCAGTGGACATTATGTTTCTACTGATAGCAGTGAATTGACGGGATTCTAATTAATGATAACCTTTTACTTTCGCCATTGAAATTGATTTGTCTCTGGTTCGTGCATAATCATGATTGTGCTGTTTGCGCCCAACACATTGACGTAGATTTTCGTTTTTCGCAAAGGGAAATACTGCGAGTTCGAGCATGAAACTTGGCATGGTATATCTTTAATAATGATATTTTAAGGCTGTAAAGTAAAATAATCGGAAAGTGAGGTACCAGATGTATATTTATGCTGTTAAACATGACCTATATTTTGCCGTTATTTTTCACACGCTTCTTAGGTGATTTTAAAATGGTTCGGAAAACCCCTATATCAACATATCTGAGATTAGTTTAAAGCGAGGAATAAATTAGAGGGGTTGTTCCACATTTGTGTGAAGTTTGAAGTCAATTGAGTTTATTTTAAGACTTAAGCAGCGCTTCGTCCTCGCACCTTATTTCGGTCATTTTATTACACGAAAAACCGCACTTTGACCGCGCTTTCAAATTTTCGCGAATTTGTGAAAAATAAAAATTCGCTGGAACCTTTAAATATGATTTTTAGAATTAGGTCACCTAAGAGTATCTTTGGGCAAAATATGAGCGATTTGTCAAATGGGACGTTGACCGGGGTTTCTCGATCCTAACAGTCAGCCATTCTTAAAATGCCGAGTTTGGAATACTACCGATATATAGAGGCCGAGGCGGCATTAAAAGAGTTTCACACTATGGCGAAAGAGTGTGCAAAGCAAAACGCCAAAGAGAACGTAGAGAAGTCATTTCAGAACGCTAAGATCAAAAGGTTTGATGCTCGCATTCAAACGGTGGCAAATGATGTCGTCAAAAAATACGGGAAGTACTTTGTCATACCATCACCTGAGAGTCCTGCAGTCAGAGCAACAGAGGCTATCCGACCGGACAGCCTATCACTTCAACTTCCACACTGCGGGTTTGAAGTAACCGATGGTCCACCAATTGCAAAGCTAAAGAGCTATGGAGTTGTAAGTCCCAGTCGATCGGTACAAGATGTTCATTTTGGGGAGACAAATCCAGCTCCATCTAATTGCAGTTACGGGAGGCAAGCAGTTTCGAAAGTTACACTTCATCGACAAAACGCCGTGATTGAAACTATCTGAAAGTTGAAATCACTTGAGGCGTAGCTTAGGAAATAACAGAATGCACTATAGTTTCTTCTAATCCTATATTATATAATATTATATAAATGACTCCACAGAACAAACGATGGAAGATATTTCTCTTCAATATTTTACCATGATTGCACAAAGCAATACTTTCATTGCATTTTTGTTTCCCATAAATACTCACCAAATGCTGAAATTTTACACTTCATTGATCAGGCTTGTGTAAATAAATTAGGGATATAAATAAACGATTACAGACGACGAAGTGTTGCGTGACGTTTAGTGATTAGTACTGAATGGAGACTACACCTCACTACAGAATTTTTTTTACCAATATTAGCTCATTTTCGTTTTTCGTTTTCCTTTCCTATATGAATTAATAAAAAACTAAGATGGCGCCAAAATTAGGTGCAATTAATACACTCTTGCAGAGAAATACCAAGGAAAACCAAGATTCAAAATTCAAAGCAAAGAATATCTTCTCGAGCTCCTCGAACTATTTTTTTTTTCTTTCCATCACTATCCATATCAGAGCTAGCCACTTGGAACCTTGGGTTTGGAAGATGAAATCTCGAGAGAGAATCTGACACGTCCTAAATCGAAGAATATTAAGACAAGCGTCTGCAAGTGTAAGAACTGACTTGACATGTTAGCGAGTTTGGTTTTATTTCTGCAAAATTCTCTAATACAAAAATTAGCACTCAATAAGGAGGGGGTGAATAAGGGTGTGCAAATCCGCCGATCCATGCCTTTTTTTCGCCAAATCCGTTGATCTCCAATACTTTTGTTCTATTTCCAAAATCACAACCACATCCGGAAACAGAAGTGTAAAAGTTCAAAGGTAAACTGGTAAATGTGAATGACATTGTTAATTTCGCTCGAATAATAAAGAAGACGACGTGCATGCTTGATGACTATAACACAATTCAATTCCAATAACAGTCTCGCACCTGAGTTTAAATCAGCTTCGTTCGGAAAAAGAAATAATTTGGATGAACACATTACCATACCGACAAAGGCTGAAGAAAGATCGATCTATGATCTAAATTTCGTTCAGGACCCAAGATCCGAATCGAGCATCAAGACAGGCAAAATCCGGAATCCGCGCCAAAATGCACAGCTGATCCAAGATCCACTGTGTATTCAAAAGCCGCGAATCCGCGCAAAAATCCAAACTCTGTGCGCTTTTTAAGGTCAAATCCGTCGATCCGAAACCTATTCACCCCCCTCAGTGAGGGAGTGAGCCCTCAAAATAAGAGAGAGCTTAGTACTAATTATCATATGTTCTTCAATGAAGTGCATTTGAATGTAGTTCTGTTTCTCTTTAATTTGAACTTAGTTACCGCTGATAGGGAAATGACGGCCTTGTTGGTATTTACAGTAAAATCCCCCTGACAAGAACCTGTACTTTTCAACGTTTAAGTTGACTAATAATTTTCTGTAATTCGTTAACTTTCGCGCAGTACGTCGGGTCACGCACAAGTAGAACAGAGATCTACATAGAAACAGTGGCTGTGAAACAGGATAAGAATTTTTAATTATTTAGTTAATTATTATATTAATTTAATTGTGAGATCCTGAGTAAATTTACCAGTACTATTTGAACTATTTATTATGTTTGTTTGAAAAAGAAAAGTCAACACCTTAATATCAACCATTGTTAGTTCGATGTATGCTACTCATTTTGAATAAAACTGCTGTTTTGCAATACAATAATCATGTAGAAATAAGTATATCTCAGTTCTGTTTATTTTATTTTTATTGCCTTTTTAATTGTCCTTCGCGACAAAGCAACAAAACCAATACGTAAGTAATCTCAACAATATTCACTTTTCAGTAACTCGCTTTCTAACTTTTTTCAAAATTATTTTTGGTCGTCGCGGTGTATATGTAACATTTTCTATTTGATTTAGATTGCAGGTGAATATGTCTGTAGTATGTATAGTTTAAGAACCGTTTGCACCTGCAGCATAGCTGTTAGGGTTTCGAATGAAAATGTTGCCATGTGGATTACCCACGTTTTCCACATGATTTCCCTCGTTTTCTCCACAAGGATCATGCGTAGGCCAGTTATTTCCCTTGTAACCGTCATAATAATAGTACATGCTCTCCGTCGTCTTAAACATCGGTCCATACTTCTTCGGAGCAAAGCTGGAAGGAGCCTGTTTATTCCTGCATGTATCAGTAACCCTTCTGACGATTTGACAGTTTACGTCTCCGCTCTTCCACTCCACTAAACTTCCGTTTCCTGGATCACACCTCAGCCAGTTGTTTATGTTGCTTTTGATAAGGACCTGACTGCCAAGGTGTTTCCACAACGAGAAGTTTATGGCGTTGTAGTCTGTTTCGTTTAATGGGGGAGTTGTCGAGATTGGAACATCCACTTTAGGATTTACTGGCCAGTTTGGTCTCGGTGTGACTGCGTTTGAGCCATCTCTAAAGTGGACGTAATTTGTGAAAGTATAGCCCCACACTAGAGTTCAGCCACCTCCATCAGTTTCCATGTCACAGTATGCCTTGAACGCGTTGGTCTGGGAGCCACCATCAGGGTCAATCCAGTAAACACCCGAGGGAGTACGGGGTGCTTGGTTGAGGAGGGTCTGACACGAAGGAGCTGCCGACAATTGGGAGGCACCTGCAAAAAGAGCAGTTTTACTCGTTGTTAATCGTTTTATTTGCTTCCAACGAGTTAAGGTCAAAAATATTTATTTACAGCAGAGTCTATATTATTTTGTAATTTTTCAAATTCCTTTAAGGGAAATTCAGAAACTGGACAGGAAAAAAGATAGCTGCTAATTGATTGAAATTAAGAGAAAACTCAATACCATTTTCATGATTTGACAGTCAGAGCTGCAATGTTAAAGGGGCAATATCATGAACATCACTTCGAAAGTCCAAACTTAAAAGAGAAAAAAAGAAAGGTCGGGAAGGTACGATAAAAGTTCAATAATGGGTAACCGATACACAAGATTTCGATGTTAAAGTCTGGTAGACGTTATGGTTAGTAGCCAGCCACATTTTTATCTCCCCTCAACAATAAATTCACTAAATATATCCATCTCGGTCATTAAACGATGGTACTCAGTCATAATCTAGCCACTACTTTGGCTAAAACAGTTGAAAAATTATCGCGATGGTGTTCTTTAGATAAAAAAATCAGTATTAAAACATGACTGAAGGTAGTAAAAGAAGTGTGTTGTCAAGGTCATGTAGATATTTGTGAAATGAAGATAAGTCATTTATTACGCTTACCTGGTGATGGAGATACCTTTGTATTGCCAACCTACCATGAGTAGAAAATGAATTGCGAATAAATAGACATATAATTTAATTGATCAGAGCTTTTAAATATCCTTTTTAGTGTTATTATCATTGATAACAAAATGGAAATTCAACTTAAAGAGTGTGATTATCTTGCACTAACTGAATGGCATGTTAGACAGACCTTGTTCTGCAATAAGAATATATTCTGGAATATTGCAGAAAGCTGTTACCTCAGTACGCAACTAAAATGGTAATTCCGCTTGCGGAATGATCTAAGCTGTAGTTTATTGAGTGTTTTCTTCTTGTTGTTGTCTGCTACTAAAAATTAAAAACAAACCAGCTTAGCTTCGCAGTGGGTTTTCATAGTGTGATGGAGGAAGGGTCGTGTTTAGCAGAATAGAACTTTGAAGTCTGTTAGTTAGTCATTGCAAACGTCAATCCGAAGGTTGTTGAATAATGGGAAATGTCTAACAATAAAATGACATTATAATTTTAGTTTTTCATCATAATGCTTGTTGTTGTTGTTTTTGTTTGTTTGTTTTTTTAATTTTGGAATGTAATATATCATCACCTCGGCATAAATTGAGGAGCCGAAGGCAAAAAGTTTCTACCGCCATTTTTACGCCAGTTTAATACGTTATGGCCCTATTCTCCCAGAGGAGAGCTAGGAATTACTAGTAGTAGTTATTACGTCAGAGAGCAGATCTACTCCTCGACATCGCACAAATAAAAGAATTGATATGCCTTAATTAAAGTCACAAAATTTAGAAGACTGTACTTTAGTTTGGTTTTCAATAACACATTAATGGCAAACCTTTTCCAAATAAAAGGATCCCCGTTGCTGTGAAAGCCTCTTTGCGTACTGAGGTGTTTGTTCTTGTCTGAAAAGGGAACAAGCCCTCTGACTTTGTACAAAATTTGCACTGCTACAGCCAGCTTGCCTCGCACACATTATGGAACAGAACATAAGCGAATCTGCTGCTCCTTCCCATATAGGATATCCATCAGGTTGGAAGACGTTTTCTTCAATTTTAAAGAAAACGTGATGCTCTTCTGCCATAATTGTTGCTATTACGAACAAAATGATAACGACAGTGGCTGGCAACATCTGCGAAAAAGATTTAAAAAAAAAAAAGATTGCTAAGTCATAAAACATACGAATTAAAACGAAACAAATTACGTGATCTTCATCTGGGGAAGAACTCACTGTAATTAAAGGACAAAGCCCAAAGTCTTAAAAGCTTTAAGAAGATTACCTACCTCTTTTTTTATGTGAAGAAAGCAATACGGTTTTTAGGTGTTTTTCTCCAATATTACTATCATGAAACTTTTATATTATTTGATTTATTGCCTCTGGCTTATTGCCATTTTCTTTACAATGCTTATTTTCATAAATCAATTAAGTGTCAGCATTTCAATGCAACCAAGTATTTTGTGACGAAGACAATATAAGTTTCATTTCGATGTTTATTTTGCCTCTCTTTGATTTACTATCTGTTTACATTTGTTGAATTATATTGCTTCCTATAATGACAAGTTACTCCCGACTTTTAACACTACATTGTGTAATAATTATCCTAGCAACCGAGAACAACAACAACAAAAATTAATCCGTGAAACCACACACGCTGGTTCGTTGCCATGCCATTTTCTTTCGTTGCTATGGTATGGCCACGAGACCCATGCTCACTTGAACCTTAGAGACGGCTCGCTGGAGAATATTCTATGATTTGGTGGTTAAATTAGAATGAGTTTGGGATGGTTTAAACAAACATGTTTTCGACAGGTTGTCAAATAAACTATCCTAGATAATAAAATTTATAGTTGTAGTTCAATAGCGACAGCTGTTCAAAAATGTTCAAATGTTGTTGTCTATAGTGGTCAATGCGCTTAGCTACACCTAGCTAGTTCACAGGCATGCCACTTTAAATGAAGGAAACAAATATATCAACTAAAGGTAATAGGCTTAAAATTCCCAACCGGTGAGAGGCAGACCAGCTGTAGCGAGCGCGCGTTAATCAAGATGGCTGATTTTCAATGGCTTTCAAGTCTGGGGAAACAAAATGATTTCCCACCGAATCATCAATGAGCAAAAAGTATTTTATTTGGGAGGTGAGGGTAAAGTAGTACTGGATCTACTAGATTGACCTAGACCTCCCTTGACAGGAGCTCACGTACACAACAAAATCATTTCCTAAAGTTGGATTGGGGAGCCGTCCTTTTTACACCAGAGTTCCACCCCTCCACCAGGCATTGAACAAACCACTTTCTTGTGACAAAATCACGTAGGGGCCAAACCACCCCCCAAATGTTTCATCAGTTCCTGGGTATTTCACATTATTTCGCATTACTTAAAAAGTATGGACTCTTTCTACACTAAGCTTGGCAGATGACCAGGAGACCTATTGCCAATTATATTTACGTGAAAAATGTCAGTAAATTTTAAAGTTGTGACGTCACAGGGATGACGTCATGTTGTTTGCCACTGTTGAAGTTTTTAATATGCGTAAGTTTTACAATGTATTCGAAAGAGCACATCAGGGGGAGTTGAAACCTGAAAAAACTCTGCAAAATATGGGGTCCCCCTCTTGAGAAAAATCCCCAAATTGGAGCCGTAATTTTGTTCCAGCAAATGCAGCTATGTTGCACATGTAATGTGCCAGATGACTAAAACAAAAATAAAGAAGAAAATCGGAATAAAAAAATTACACCTCTAGTGTTATTGCGTTAAAATTAGTTTTGTTCCGTCATAACCTGTGACGTCACCCGTTTTTTTTACTGTTAATACTATCCTAACAAAGCCGAAAATCAAATTTCTAAAAGCATACGATTTTTGACAACATCAAGCTTTCCATCTTTCTAGACTATTAGCCTTCCTAGAATAAAACTGGAAAAAATAAACCAGAGAGACTAACTTAAGAAGGACAGTATGGTTAAGCAAATTCTGGGGGGACAACAAAAAAATATTTAACTTACCATATCTCGAAAAATAATCATCACAGCAAAAAACGGTTTCCGGCATTTTACTCCTTAAGTCAAGGCCTTTCCAATGACATAATCTTTTTTATCAGATTTTACAAAAAATTATAGCAGGTTTTGGTGAAGTCATCAATTATGACGTCATAAATTGACATTTTGTCACAACTTCCAAATTAAAATAAACTAGGGAACAAAGAAAGCTCATCTGCCAAACTTGGTTCAGAAATATATAAACCAAACAAATATAGCCTTCATGAAACATTAGGGGGATGGTTTGGCCCCTACGTTTAATTACAAAGTTCCATTTGGAAAACAAAAAAAAAAATCAAACTAACTTGTATATGATTTCCTCAAGATATTTCGGCAAAAAATTGTTCGCTAAGTAGATGGGGATTAAGGAAGCTATTACTTAAGTTAAATTAAAGTTAATAAAGAAAGTTGAAAACATTTGCATGTGCTGCTTGAATTGAAGTTTTTTAAGTGTTTTCCATGTGGACTTATATTTTAGAAGCATATTATAGGCCCAGACTATTTTTTTTTTTTTGTAGATTGACGCTCAAATATAATGTTCAAGAAACCAGCGCCCAAGTGAACAAAACTCTCTAAATCCGTGCAAACCATCATGATCCACTGTAAAACTTTATTACATGTTGTTTTATTATTTCAAAAAATGCAAGAAAAGGCAAATAACTCCTTAGTTACTTAAATAAAAGCTGTCGTCAAAATTTATATGACAAAGTGTATAGGAAAGCATTCTGACTGAAGTTCTACCTTTATTAGGATATTCCGAAACGAGCTATGACTATTAGAATACGTCTTTAGTTATTGCAAAACAGAAAGAAAAACACCACTTCGTAAAAGTCAATTCAATAACATATAAAAAAAAGCGTTGAAAAGGAAACATTTGGAGTCCTAAGCCAGGTGTTTCATGGAATCTTTAACAATCTTTTGTCAGTTCTTCCGGCCTGTATTTGCTCTTGACCATTAACTTAACGTTGCTCACCCTAAAAACGGTGAATAAAGATATTCGTACAGGAAATGTCTAAAACGCTCTTTCATAAGGCACATCCATTTAAAGCTTTTTTCCAACACAACACACTTACATGCAAGAGCCAGTGAACAAGAATGACGAACTTCACTGCAAACAAAGACTTCAAGACAACCGAGCTAAACGAAACAAGAATATTGTGGTTAACAGCAGACATGCTCGGATTTATTTCAGCGTCGAACCTTTTCCTATCTATCATTGCATCACTGGGCAATGCTTTGATCCTCGTTGCTCTTCACAAAGAGACTTCTCTTCATCCACCAACAAAACTTTTGTTTCGATGTCTGGCGATCACTGATATTTGTGTTGGAGTTATTACGCAACCACTCTACGCCGTTTTACTTTTATCCTTTGTAACAGGTGATATGAAAGTTATGCACTACATGGATATACTATGCAGCGTTTCAGCCTTCGTTTTGTGTCAAGTATCGATCTTCACATCCAGCGCAATAAGCGTGGACAGACTCCTAGCCCTGTTATCTGGACTGAGATACAGACATGTTGTAACATTCCCACGAGTTCGTGCAGTTATCATTTGCTTTTGGCTGATTGGTATATCATGTGCGTTAATATCCCTATGGAGTATTAGTATGGCCTTAACTGTAGCCTTGGCTCTCACATTATTTTCACTAACAATATCTGGCTTCTCCTACACCCAGATTTATTTTAAGCTTCGTCAGCATCAAATTCAAGTGTCCATTGTCTCACAGGGACAACCTAACGGAAGACAAGTGCCTCTGAAAATAGCACGATACAAGAAGTCAGTTTCCAGCGTCTTGTGGGTGCAGTTTGCATTAGTTAGTTGCTATATTCCGTTTATCGCTTTGCGGGTTGTTCTCTTAACACTTCGTGACCAACTATCTGCAAGTTCATATGATATTGCTTTCTACATGACATTAACTCTTATTTACCTAAATTCGTCTTTAAACCCAATGCTCTACTGCTGGCGGATCAGAACAGTGAGACAGGCAGCCAAGGACACGATCAAGCAATTGAACTGCTGTAATTCAATATAGTTCATATCAGGAAGTTGATTGATTTTTCTCAACTCTGACTGCGATGAATACAAACAGAGATTTCCTGTCCTTCAGTGTTTCTTTAGGACAACGTGTTAAAATACACAAATTACGTGTTCTTGTTCAAAAGTAACTAGTTCGAAACAGCGTTGATCATTTGGCGCTTGCAGCATTTTTGGAAAAGTTGAAGATTGCATCTTTTGCTGTATTTCCCGTATACAGTAAGTCAAACTTTGACAAGAGACAAAACAATCTAGATCATGTTTATAGGCACCTCCTGGTTAAGTGCTTTTCTGGATTTTAGCATCGATCTTTTTAGTTTTCATTTTAAATTAAGGGCATAGACTTGAAAGGATAAATATTTCATTTTGAATTGTAACAACAAGATTAGTTGGTTCAGGTTACTGTGTCGTGTATTCCAAGCTTTGAGTTAGACTTAAAAAAAAATAGGTCCGAAACGCATACGCGTTTTTAATGCGTTTTCAGTTTTTTTTTTTTTTTTTTTTTATTGACAGAAGAAGACTTTGCTTACCGAGAGATGTCAAATTAACTTGTACATGAAGTGTCAAGATGGTTTCCTGGAATTACTAAGCCTGTAAGTCCTGGATTACACTGAAGTTCTGATATTAAGTTTTTACAATGACTGTAAAGGAAATATAGACACGTTGAACAACATCAATTTGCATGGAGAATTTACTAAGTTCTTTCATTAAAATGAAACTGTAAGCGTAATAAAAAGAAACCAATAATGCTAATACACTGTACATTTTTTATACTTCTTAGAATAGCTTGTTGTAAGGTTACATGTTGATCAATGGGTAGTGGTTTGTAGAATATCTGCTGGACAGAAGAGTGTTCCTGATGACGGAATCAGAGTCTCCAGGTGGTTGTCAGAATACAGTAGTTGCACAAAGAGTTCTGTGAATTAGCTCAACTCCTCACATAAAACATATCGATGAGATGTTGATACAAAGGAAAATACTTCAATGATAAAAAATAAATAACAATGGAGAACAGAGTGTTCCATTTCCCATTGCTCAGTGTGCCTGACTTTGGTTTACCAGGTTCTTGTGCTCACATCTGACATGGCATGGTGCAGATGTCTTGCGTTGTTCTTAGTATCAAAATTGCTCAGTGCCAACTTTAACTCAAAGTGTAAGAGCATGTTTCCAAAGCAACTGTCCACAATTTGCCTGTACATTAGTTACTTCTTTATAGGTGTAGGTCAAAATGTTGGTATTTCATCTGCTTTTGCATCTGTAGGCACATGTTAGCACTATTTATTTTGAATTTGCATTTTACATTATGTGTGAAACTCATTACTGCTTTGTTTAACTGGGTCTGTTAACTCAACATAATTCACAACTTCACATAATTATTGAACTGCAGAAAATATGGTCCAAACAACACGTGAAAGAGTACAAATATACAGCAAAATTGTATAATTAGTCATTTTTATAGCAGAAATCCTACTTCTCAAGTCTGCGAAAGTCATGCAAAAGTGTCACACTCTCCCTCTTTTGCTGATAAATAATTATCGACTACAACATTTGGATAATAAATCACTTGTTCGACGATTTCATGTGCTGTATCGAAGTATAATTTTACCCATTGTTTGTGCATTGACCTGCTCATCAAAATACAGCACATTGACTCATAACAATATAGAGCAATACTTTGTACATCAAAACATCTATTAAGATATATGTGCTGTATTGCATTGCATGGTATGCCATAATAGCCATTCACTCTATGAGATGCACCTGCAGGGAAACATGATGGTAGTTGTATTAATCATCTCTTGTTGATATTTTTTTTATGAATACTACACCATGATTCCCTGCAGGCACCTCTAATAGAGGGAATAGAGCATTGCAAGTTATTGTATTGTATTGTACATGTATACATTCTATTAAAAATTGAAAACAAACATGGAATGCAGTGTATGACATTTGCAGACTGCAAACTACATTTAGGCCTAAATAGTGGCCTGGTTGGCCTAAAAATCACTCTGGTCAACCTAAATATCACTCAGGCTAGCCTGAATAGTGCTCAGGTCAGCCTGTTTACGGTTAGCTCTTGGTAATGGAAATGAGGATGCGATAATGAATAGAAAGTGTGCAGTCTGGAAATGTCATAGACCCCCTGGATGTAAGTCAGTTAGCTACGTGTATCAGTCTACAGGAAATAGTCTATTGTTCATACAGAAAATCTTGAAGAGCTATAGAGGTCACTTCCAATAATCATATTCACAGTGAAATAAGTGTGCAAATTAATATATTCTATTTGATGAGACAATTCAACACATTGCTTACCAGCATTTTCACCAAAGAGTATTTCATTTCTTTGACTTGTAGTCTACAGACACAGTGGTCGTTGGACCAATCATATCAAATATTGTAAGGCCTGGACTTTCCTCCACAGCATTCAGTTTGCCATGCAAAAAGTGTGATATGTAGTAGTAGAACCTCATTATGTATAAACCAAAACATCATTTGATTCCAGTTTGTAATAGTGTACATAAGCTTAACTTGTTGCGATGTTGGAAAGTAAAACACAGTTAAATAAAAGTCGCAAACATCAAATTCCAGCATCCCCGGTGAACAAGTGATGAGGTAGCCAATCATACTCGCAGATTGATCTTTCCATTTAACACGATAACAAACAGTTCCAGCGAGTTCAGCAGTTCGACTGAAATCACATCTCAATGCGACTATATATAGCCATGGCTAAAGAAAATTTCAATGGCTTGCGTGACTAAAGTAAATCCTGTCGCCCAGGAAACTCGGTTAGCAACACCTAAATGAAAAAACAAGGAGTAACATGAAGTAAGGCATTTATCGGTACGTAAGCTTAAATTCTCGAGAGCTGTGCAGCACTTTCGAAGAAAGGAAGAAAACGACAGAGTGACTGAGAAGTGGAAAATAACTTAGACTTACCTTGAAAATTGGAAACCAACTCGCGACGGAAAGCTGTCCAAATTATTCGAAACAGGAAACACGACAACGACAACACAACATCCAATGATAGGCCCAGCAAGTTGTAGCAATGTAGCCGCCTTTACTTCAACGTTCAAACGTCACTGCTTCCCATGCACATGAACGATGATAATGATGATAATGATGATAATGATGATAATGATGATGATGATGATGATGATGATGATGGTAATGATGATAATGATGATAATGATGATAATAATGATAATGATAAAAATAATGATAATGATGATAATGATGATAATGATGATAATGATGATAATGATAATAATGATGATAGTGATGATAGTGATGATAATGATGATAATGATGATAATGATAATAATGATGATAATGATGATAATGATAATAATGATGATAGTGATGATAGTGATGATAATGATGATAATGATGATAATGATAATAATGATGATAATGATGATAATGATAATAATGATGACAATCATGATAATGATGATAATGATGATAATGATAATAATGATAATCATGATAATGATAATAATGATGACAATCATGATAATAATGAAAATGATGATAATAATGATAATAATGATGCTAATGATGATAGTGATGATAATGATGATAGTGATGATAATGATGATAATGATGATAATGATGGTAATGATGATAATGATGATAATGATGATAATGATGATAATGATGATAATGATGATAATGATGATAATGATGATAATGATGATAATGATGATAATGATGATAATGATGATAATGATGATAATGATAATAATATAAATATTGATAATAATGATGATAATGATGATAATGATGATAATGATAATAATATAAATATTGATAATAATGATGATAATGATGATAATGATGATAATGATGATAATGATGATAATGATGATAATGATGATAATGATGATAATGATAATAATATAAATATTGATAATAATGATGATAATGATGATAATGATGATAATGATGATAATGATGATAATGATGATAATGATGATAATGATGATAATGATGATAATGATGATAATGATGATAATGATGATAATGATGATAATGATGATAATGATGATAATGATGATAATGATGATAATGATGATAATGATGATAATGATGATAATGATGATAATGATGATAATGATGATAATGATGATAATGATGATAATGATGATAATGATGATAATGATGATAATGATGATAATGATGATAATGATGATAATGATGATAATGATGATAATGATGATAATGATGATAATGATGATAATGATGATAATGATGATAATGATGACAATGATGATAATGATGACAATGATGATAATGATGACAATGATGATAATGATGATAATGATGATAATGATGATAATGATGATAATGATGATAATGATGATAATGATGATAATGATGATAATGATGATAATGATGATAATGATGATAATGATGATAATGATGATAATGATGATAATGATGATAATGATGACAATGATGATAATGATGACAATGATGATAATGATGACAATGATGATAATGATGATAATGATGATAATGATGATAATGATGATAATGATGATAATGATGATAATGATGATAATGATGATA
>NC_138155.1:11311900-11346900 GCF_964199315.1 Orbicella franksi | reverse complement strand
AGTTGCTGAAAATGGTGAAAATTTAATAAGCGCCTGCGCCCACCTTGAATAAGCGCCCACCCTGAAAGTCCAAAATTAATAGGCGCTTAATCAAATAAATACGGTACCCATCTTTGAGGAAAGTGATATAAGATGCAGTCAGTCCTTGTAAATGTACACTTATTTAGGAAATCTGTTTCAGAACAGTCTCACTTCAGACCAAAGGTGACATCCAAGGGGTTTCATAGCAACCTTTTGTGTCACCAAAATGACCATAATATGTTGACAAATAATTGGCATTTTTTCATATTGTAATAATTATTATCGACTGAAAACCAGCATCAGTACTGATTCATGAATCAATCAATCAATCAATCAATGACAAATTTATTTAAGTCTCAGTCTTAAATAAAAGAAGAATTGCTGAAAACCATGATTGTGAGCCACCTTAGGTAATTTATAGGTGTAAGAGCCAGGGCTTAGCGTAACCATGTAGTCACTGCATTTTAACAAACATTTTCCTCGCTTCCTCATTCACAGATATGACAAGGATAAAAAGCTGTGGAGAGTTGTTCATTCAATGCATGCATCAATGGAGGAGGTAATCTGTTATTCCTTTGATATTTTTGCATGGCTGCAAATCGTGATTGATTTTTCTTGCAACATGAGCTCTGTTTGCACTTTTTAGATGCAGTTATTGCAAACTACAGTATGGCCAGTTTGGCAGAGCTTCAAATGACTCTGTGAGGACTCGTGTTACTACTAAATTTCCCCCAATTCATTTTAGAACGGTGTCTCTATTTTTTTCATTTTATCAACAGAATCTACTTGTGCTAGAGGATAATAACTGAAAGAACGTAAAAATATCGCAAAAAAAGAAGAAGTATGTGTGGCAGTTGTTGAGTCATTATAGCAGTTTACACTGAGTCTGTTTGTGTTTTAGATTCAGGATCTTGTGGGTTACCTGAGGCCATATCATGTTTATCCTAATGTACCACCAGTGGGACTGGATACATTAGAGGACGCTTTTGAACGGTTTGTTGACAAACACTGTAATTAACAATAAGCCTCTTATAGACCTGGTCACAAGGTACAAGGGCAGTTGCCTGAGCCACAAGTTACACACCTAGAACAAGGCTAGAAGAACCTAGGGGGACCTAGAACAAGGGAACATAGTTACATGTACGCAAGTTAAGCTTGACTTTTCTTCGTTAAGCAAGTCCTACAGCATAACTTGTGGGCCTATAAGGATCCAACCATAGCCAAAATGCAACATTTGTGCAAGTCAAACAATGTGTGCAGTGGATGTTTTTCAATAGGGATCACAAGCTATGATCTCCTACACAGGCCCACTTTAGCTTCGTCTTGCAATCTTTCCTCGTTGGGAGGAGTGTGTAACAAACAATGAGAATTTCTGTGTAGGAGGCTACACAGAAACTGGAACAAATACTCATTGTGTCAGGAATTTCATTCTTCAACTGAGAATCTTGTTCCCCTGAAATTAAAAAAATAATAATATGACTATTCTCAGACTTCTGCTCCAATCAAGTGCAGATCACCAGTAAACTGAAGGGATATACATTTATGTAACTTTAATGGTGTGCCTCTTGTACAAAGGGTTAGCGAAGGGGTGGCACACTGACCTAATGGTAAGTACTCTGGACTTCAGATTGAGTGATCCGTGTTCACCCCCTGGTTGGAGTTATTACATTCATTTGATTCTTTACTCTCACAGTACCTCTCTCCACCCAGGTGTTTAAATGGGTACAGGTGAATTTGTTCCTAAGGGGTAACCCCGCACTGGGTTTAAGCATCCTATCCAGGGGGGAGGAGAAATATTCCTACAGCTACCTTACCTTACCTCACCTCAGCTGCAGTCCCTTATGCAATGGAAACAAGAGTAACCTCTGACAGTAGGAGCACTTGGCCCAACACAGATTTTACCTTTCTTGTAATCTTAACTTTTACTTAGTTTCATTGTAACTGGCTATCACCTTGTTTAGACTGAAGGGCCTAACTCGCCTTGAAGAGTGTGACTCGTGTAACCAAGATGACTCTGGTGAGGAGCGATTTCAAGAACACGCCGCCAGTCACTTTGGAAATTGTTTTGTGCAAAGTGAACAAAAGTCAGAGGAGAAGGCCACACTGACTGAACTACCACATGTATCTCGATCAGCTCCTGACAAGAAAGGTGAGGCAAAGAACTTGTATAAAGTACATGTATTTTTCCATGGAAAAAGAGGCAAGAGTCTCTTTTACAGTAATTAATGCACTCATCCTCTTTCTATGTTCCAAAAGATACCACAAAAAGAAAAACATTTTAAAATGCTATATTTGTGTGATCCTTCATCTGCATGTTTCATCTCTCTCATGGCAAAGCAACAGAAATTAGATTTTTGATTTTAAAATGGAACTCAAACTTGTTTTTAAAATCTCTTTTTCTTTGACTTTCTGTTTTTGTCTCTTGAGAAAACGTAGAGTGGTTTCTGATTTTGGTTTTCCACAACTTCGCAAATGTCATAGTGTAAAGCGAAGAACCTAAGGGGGTAAAATGGCAACTGGGATTTGCCTATTTTTTTTTTTCACTGGAAAAAAGGGATTTGGGTCACTGGGACTGGAACCACAAACAAAGAATTGGGAATGAGACTGGGATTTGGATGAAATATAGGAAGGAAAATGGCATTTATACCCCCACACACCCACCCCCCACCTTCAGGACTCTTGGTTGGATGATGAAGGTTCCATCTTCAATCGGTCAGGTCAGTGAAATTGAAAAAACTGCTTTCGGATATGGAATTCTTATGACACAAAGACGATTGTTGTCTGGGTTCACTCTTGAGATGGTTCAAAACTGTTGCTCTGAGATATATTCCTATTTTCCTTTCCTAGATTCTAATTCAAATGCTAAAACCAATTGATGTTGGCATAATACAGTAATGTATTTTTTCCATTTTTTTCAGTCGTGGCACTGTGCAAAGAGCTTGGACTCGATGAAGAAGACAGTCTTGCACCCGTTCCAAAGAGGCGTAAAGCTAAGACCCCTGGCATAGCTTTGGAAGAAAAGATATCCAGTGCTTTACAGTACTCACGAGCTGTGACTTCCGCTTCTAAGAATCTAACAAACCAACAAGGGCCAAAAACGCAATTATTTTTCAAGGCTAAAACAAGTGAATATAGAGAGAGTAGGCAGACACCTCTTCAACTCAGCAAGACAACAGCATGCCACTCTAGAACTGAACTGAAACATATGGGTGAAAACAGAACTTGTAAAGATGCTTGTGAGCAATCTGACAGTAGCACCCTGCCTAAACAAGAATATCTTACTATGGATTCTTCTAGTGCATTAGAGGACAAGAGAGATACCACACTGGAAAATAATTGTGATCATTTCTTGGACGGAAAGACGAAGTTACATCGTCCTGGTTCCTTTGAAAGACTTTCAAGTTTGGAAGAAAGAAGTAGCCAGGGGGGGTCGGTAGGAGGGGAATTAACAGGAAATAGGACAGACTTTAATGTACCTCCCTCCCCAGGACATATTGAGCCACTACCAGATAAGCTATCCCGGATTCATCGTTTGCTGCAAAGTGGCGAACCACTTCCGAAGTGCTGAAATTTTGAATGGAAACAGCACATGATAGAGCAGTTTTCACTTGAGTGTTTAAAAGTAATTTGCATTGCTACGCTACACGATTGGCTGAAAAAGTAAAACCAATTGTGACGTATTCACGTCAACTACCTGTATTTCAAGTTTTCATTGGTTCATTGGATCATCTGTGTCCTTTGTGACTGGCTACAGAAATAACTTTTGGTTTTGCTCTTACAACACCTAGTAAGCCTTTCCTGAGTTGCTTTCTACCAGTCTGTTTCAAATTGAGTCCCAGTGCACAACCTTCCATATGGAAATGACTATGGAAATGAGTTTTATTTCAAGACAATGAACATACAAGGGAAAACTCGTTTCCATATGAAAGGTTGAGCAACAAGACTCGTTTTGAAACAGAGGTAAAGCAACTCGGACATTGGCATGGCAAACTGACAACTGCTCTTGATTATCTCTTTATTCACATTTCTATTAGTTGCGGGGCGAAACAAGTTTTCTCCATCCTATGAAGAGTTTTTGATCCAATAGTAACATGTGCACTTGCGAGTTCTTTTTAAAAAAGCTGTCACATTAGCATAAATTCAAGAATTTCATTATGTTGCTTTTAACATTGTCCTGGTCACATTGGGGTCAATCCTTTTTGGATACGGTTTTAGAATAGAGAACCTATTATTGTCCATATTAATAAGAATGCAGTGCAAGATACTTTGAGTCTTAGGTAGATTTTCTCTAAACAAATGCAGAACCAAAAACACAATCCTGATTTTATATTTGGACATAATAATTGTATTCAGCATCGATTAGTTCATAAAACCATTGACTATTTAATTTATTTGAATGGATTTAATTTATTGCTCATATATTCAATCATATATTATTAGATTGTAGATATGACATATGATAAGATAAATTATTATGATAAGATCTTCAGATTGTGCAAATTACCACAACGATTTGCTCGTCAATTTGTAATTCAAATGGCCAAAAGGCCATGTTCGTATTCTCGGTATTGGACTGGAACTAGCTTGCAATGGAGGCTCAGGCTTGGGAATATCATTAAAAAGAGATAAATGTCATTTGCAGTTGAAGACTCTCCGCATCAGCCTCAATTGCAAGCTAGTTCCACTCCGATACTGGAAATACGAATATGGTCTATTCCTTATATGAGAATTGGGGAATTGGGAATCATGGCAGCTGTATTCATCAAAACAAATATCCAGTCCAAGATGATAGACAAAGCTCCCACGATTCCCTGCAGGCGTATCTATTAGAGTGAATTGGCCATTGTTTCAATAAGCAGTCAAATCACTGTGAATATTTTTAGCGCCTCTTTCGTGTCTTGGTCTATGTATTTTGCTTCTACGCAGGCAAGCATACCTCCATCCTTAGCGATCAAAGGGAAGTTAGTTGGGGCAGGATGCAGTTAACCCGGTGAAAATTGAAGTGACGAAAGATTCAAGTGATGGGGGAAGATCCCTTGGGAGCTGCGCCTGTTCATATCATTTCCAAACAGCTCCGCCAATGCTGCCTCCCAATTGGGCACGAAAATAGTTTTGTATTTTCAGGGGTTCTTCCTGCGACAATTGTACTCTTTCGTCCGCATCGATTTTTGCCGAGTTTTGCTCGTTCCGCCCCAGCTAAATGTCCCTGAGTCTACGAGGAATAGTTTACCTTAACAGTTAAGACAACGTTCTTTATAGTTGCGGGCAACTCTTTAATTAGTGCAAATTAATAAAAACGAAAATTTTAAAATCCCTAAGGTGGTTGTCTCTTACTGGTCTAACGCAGTCAAGTTCTCCCAGGTTCTCGTATTATTCATCACCAAATTTAATCCATTTTCACCACGACAATTTGCCATACTCAACATCACCAAATTTGATCGCTTTTCAGCATGACATTTTACCTTATTATGCATCACCAAATTTGATTGATTTTCACCAGGACATTTTGCCTTACTATACATCATTAAATTTAATCGATGTTCATCACGACAATTTCCATACTCTTCATCACCAAATTTGATCGTTTTTCACCAGGACATTTTGCCTTACTATATGCATCACTAAATTTGATCGAATTTCATCATGACATATATATTTCATAACTATACTCACAAAATTTAATCAATTTTTACATTTTGCCCTGCTTTTACAACTTGACAATTTGCTTTACTGTACATCACCAAATGTGCACGATTTTCACATTTGGACTTACTATACATCACCAAATTTAATCGATTTTCACCATGATATTTTCCCTTCCCATCCATAACTACATTTCATCGATTTTCATGAAGACATTCTGCCTTATTATTCATCATCAAATTGGATTGATTTTGATCATGACATTCTGCCTGACTATGCATTTCTTCCCTCCTAGGTTTTGTTTTTTTGTAAGTGACAGCGAAATAAATTTATACAATTATAAGATAGCCCTAAGCTTGATCTACAAGACGATACCATTTTAGTTAGTTATGACGTCATATGACCTCAAATGACGTAATTTGAACTTGGATCCGCCATCCTCGATTTCACTATTTTCTTAGATTGTCAAGAAATCACGCAGATTAATGCAAAATCAAGCCAAATGCTTGTTAAATGTACAAATTCTCGAATTGCGAAAATTTGATAAGGAAAACTGGAAAAAAGTGCAGAATCATGTAAAAATGTTGTATTTTTTCCAGCCCTACATGAAATTTGCGGTTGGCATGGCAACGTCAAAAATGATGCACACACAACTGACATATGAAAATTTTCGCAGAGGACGAATGAACAGCTACCGAAAGTTTCTGCTCCTTACGGTAAATTGTATTTTCAAATATTTAAAAAAACCTTATTGGGGTTGGCATGCACCCTTCCCCAATCCACCCCCACTCCCGCCCTTGCACGTCCGTAATTCTCCCTCGGTTAATCTTACCACGCGTGTTGCGTAGATGTTTTCGTGGAGAATGAAAAAGCGTGTAAGGCTGGAATTTCTGGAAATGAAAGTGAGCTAAGAATACCTTAGGAGAGATTGCCATGGAAATAGTCTTACATGGGCGATAAACCGCTTAGCGTTCATCCTCTCTTTCTTATACGAGTGGGTACAGTCGATATTAAGAAAACAAACACGTACCCAGGTCGTGTTTTGTAATTTGAATTGCGACATAAAAGTGAAACACAAATGAAACGTGTCGATTTTGTGGTGTATATAAAAAATATATTTTATCGCCAGTCGAAATTGAAAACTTATCCCACGGTTCGAAAGTGTAATATTTCTCGAGGCATTGCTATTTTTTGTCAAGATTTCATTTCAGCTGATGCAGACTACAACTTTCATTCTGAGTTCAACTTAAATTTCGGAACGATTTTCAGACTGTTAAACCTTTTTTGGAAAGGTAAGTGTACAGAAATTTAAACGCAAAGTTTTGTCCCAGAGAATTGTTGTATACTTAAGATAATCTTTCCCATTTTAAAAGGACGGTAATTTTTTACATAAGTAAATTGTAAGTGCTCAAGATCAAATCATAAACTCGGCAAATTCGATAAGCCTTGTAAGCATTACACAATGATATACGCGAGTGGAAAAGTAAATTCATTCTTACATGTTTCAACTGAACTAAACATTGTTCTTTGACTCTTTGAACTGACAAAGTAAAAATAAGGGAATTAGAGTTCTTTCTTGCCAACGTCTAGCAATGCGTTTTCAGTTTAGCTGCTTGTGGTTAAAGGTTAAAACACGATGTAAAGCAAAACTGAACGAACCTTTGTTGCTTTTTCTTGCAGGGAAAGTTTCTCTTGTGGACATACCTGTTACGTTTATACTTTTTCATACTCTGAACAGAAGTGAAGTGGTGAGTAGAACCTTGATTTTCACTTTCCTTGGTCTTAGTCACCTAACTCTGTCGTGACTAAATCTGAACAACTTTCGTGTCCATAGTTGACTGTGTTATTGGTTACTTCATAACGAAATGTTTTGACTCAATAAACAATAAAATTGTCAATGATAATCAACAATCATGTTTGACTGCGAATAACAATCATTCAACGGTACGGCTTTTAATTGTAATATTTATGTTTGGGAATTCTAATAATATTCTGCCAATTTTAGCTCTGTCATTTTTCGTATGCAAAATGTAGAATGAAAACGATAGTATTTACCTTTCTAAACATTCCAAAGAGTCTCCCCCATTACCGTCAGTTACAATGAACTAGCATTGTTTTTGAAGTTTTTAAGTTTGAAGTAAGCAATTAAAAAAAGCGGAACGTGACTGCGCAATACAGTGTAGAAGAAGCTACATATCGTGTAGCAATGATTCTTTTTTTGTCGTCACTGTACATTAAAAAAAAAAACTAAACAGTACTAATACGTTGTTTTCCTTTTAAAGGAAGATCTCTTTTGCTGACCCAGATTGAATTGGACGTCATTCGGATTTTGACATCTCAAGAAACGGTAAGGACAGTCAGTTAATAGAACAGATGTAAGATTTCGTCTATTCGAGTCTCTCGTTAGATGATTTTACTGTGAATTTACTGAGAGTATTTAATTAAGCACTAACGCACTTTTTTCCTTTCTAGGGGGAGACCCCTATTCCTGAGCAGATCGAGTGAGATCTCATTCTCATTCTCACATTCCACATAAAGGTTAGAAAAGTAAGTAGCTTTGGTCACTATCTGTATTCAGAGTAAATACGTGTTGTGCAGATAGAGGAAGATAGGGTTTGAATTTTCAGTGTAGAATTTATACTTGAAACGTCCATCTTCGACGGCTTTCAGTTTTGTCTGTTGATCAGTCCCCTGTGGTCTTGTCAAGTTTGTTTTGTTTTCCTCATTCGTTTTCTTTCAGTTTAACTTTGCAGTTCTGTCTTAGTCGGTCATCATTGTCACACAAGTGCATTTATCGTCGGCTGTAGCTTTCAGTTTTGCGCGTTAATCACTGTCTGTAATTACAACTTTGCTCATCTACTTTCCTCAAGGAATTTTAAGTTTGATGCGTTTATCTTCATGCAATTTAGTTTTTGGCATGGATTTCAGTTTTGTACGTCTGACATCCTTTGTACTTTTTTGTGCGTCTTAACAGTCGCGTGATGCTAAAGTGTAAAACATGGACATTTTAAAGAAATCCATGTCTAAATAAACCTGAAATAATATTTTTGTATCCTTCAGACAAAGTCGTCTTATACAGTGAAACTGTTGGCTCCTGTATTTTTTTCCACGGAGCGAAAGAAAAGTGGTGAATACAAGCTTGGTACCATTTCAATTTGATTAACATTCATTAATAATAAGCAAAGGGAACGCTATGCAATTGTCCCTTTTTCAACAAATTTTAACTCAATAGTAAGATAAGATTTATCGTAGTCTTTAATCATGTTTCACTGGCAGCACTTTTTTCAAAATAAAGTGCAGATTCATTTTAATTTTTCTAAAGATGTTTTTGATTTTCTGAAGGCACTCGAAACATTGTTAAAAAATTCATATCATTTGTCGCCTTTTTCTTAGTCATTATTAAGTCGAAAATGTATTAAAAAGATTCCAGTCCAAAAAAGGCCCAAGCTATGAATACAATAGTGTAATACTTACGTCCTAATTATATCGAAAGAAAGTCGGGACTATATACCTAACCCAGAATGATTTGCATTTCACATTAAGAGTTTGAATTCTGCAACTTGAAACCTGAAGCAATTCAAGTTTAGTCTAAAATTCGATCAAATATATCTACCGAAACATAAATCATAATATTATTTATTCCTTTGTGTTATCTTGGAATAATGAACGCTCAACAAACGTTTCCGATGAATTCTTCTACACGAGCTCGCAAGACTTCCGTACAACCATTTGACCAATTCTTAACAAAGAAGAATATTCCTTCGTCTGGCCCACGTAACCCTAGGCTGTGAAAAAGAAACCGGCCAGAATTAAAAATCTTTCTTTTCCATTTTTCTTATTCGGTTCAATCTTGCCCGATATTAGTGCAAATTAAAATATTTTACAGTAAAAACCCGCATAAAAGAAGAAGTGCTTTGGGGGGTTCAGGCTGATTTTATTCTAATATATCGGGTATTTTCTGCAAAATCAGCCCGAAAATGTTCTTAGGGTGTTCTTAAAATTGTTTCTAAAAAATAAATACTGCATAGACTACTAAGAGATGAAATCAATGTGCAAGTGCAACATTTTAACTCATTAATGGATTTCTTGTCAGCATGCTGTGTCTGCAGCAATTAATAAAGAATGTTATTGACAGAAGGTAACAGTCATTTAGTTACATAAATTAGCCAAGTCCAAAAACAATTGCTAAATGTATCCTGGAAATTCCCATATCTGCTTATATAAGAACAATTTTCATCTTTCAGGCTGAATGTGTTCTTATGTATATCGTACATTTTGGACCAAATTTCAGCCTGAGTGCTCTTAATCCACTTGTTCTTTTATGCGGGTTTTTAGTGTATTCTCTAAAGCCATTTCTAAACTAAGTCAGGAACTCCTACCACTACAATCCCGTCTCAGTTCCACTACGTTTGGGGAAACGTGTTGAATAGTTATAAATATAGTTTCTCATGACTTCACTGACAAATGAAGTCAAAGACAAATGCAATTAAGAGTAATTGCCACTAAAAATCAAAGAAATCGTGGCCACGGTCGAAAAGTCGATTTCGCTCATAACTTGCCTGTTTGAAGGCCTAGGTAAGTAACTGACGGAAATCAAGTTAGTTTTTTGAAATATCCAATATAACGGCAGAAATTCACGAAAAACGGTTATCGCACCGAAAGTTCAGATTTCACTTCGCGATAATCCGAAATTTTACACTTTTCAGCTTCATACTACACAGTCGTTTACATCGCTGTGAAACGTTCTCAACTTTAAATGTATACATTGATTCTTCCTTAATCAAGAGATAGTGATAATTTTTATTTCTTGTGTTTTCTGGCCGGACTGAGCCCCGATTAAGTAGACATACTTTTCTAATTAAAACAAAACTCAAAAGTTATGTAAATTCAGTGAGGAAAAGAGCTGACCGGTAGTGCTTCAAATGGTCTGATATTCTAGCAAAAGACAGTTCAGTCGATGAATTGTAGGCTTACGGATTCATTTTTGTGGGATCTACTAGCAATTTTGCATGAACGCCGATCAAAAACCGAGAAAATTGCAATTCAGCCCCTTTGAAATTTGCAAGTAACGCAACACGCTAAAATAGGTAAAAATCTTTTGTTGGCTTGAGTCAGGACAATCGAAGTCTATTAATGTCTTTAACGTTTGAAACGCTTTAGAAATAGTATTTAACTTAGAAATTGCCTGTATTAGCGAAAAAAACACGAGTAGAACCAAACGTAATCACTCCCTAACTCTCCCTGTTTTGTGTCACGCATGAAATGACAATCTGTGACGAAGGTCAAGTAATTTATGCAGCTTCGGGATAAGTGACGGAGTGTTTGAAGCGTTCAAAGTATTTCCCCACCAGTTGCTCTTAGATTCCCTTTGCGCTTAGATAACTCCTCCCAGAAGCAATTCAAATCTACAGGAGCAAGGATATTCGGGACGGCTAAAACGCACTGTTTAGCTTTCTCAAATAACAACGCGTACTAGAGCTTTACACTGCAGTCCACGGTGCTACTATGCAGCGAGTACGTGACGGACTTGGCAGATGCGTCAAATCTGTAGAAGATGATAGAGCTTTCTCCAGAACTCAATCGCTTTTTCAAATTATGCGATATTCAGCTATCAGTTTGCTTTCCTTTGAAGCTTCGTCCAGTACAAAAAGGCTAACTTTTGCATTCAGCTCATTGATCGGGGTGGAAAAAGAGACGTCAGTGTCAGTTTCATGATCAACTTGCAGGGCGAGAAGGGAAGAGGAAAGAGTTGAATTGCATTGACAACGCTGGGGTGGGGATGAGAAAAAACTCCTGATAAAAATTGCCTTGTCTACGAACCAAATTTGTGACGCCACAGTTGGTTTTCATTGCTATTTAGCACTGAAGCATGAAGCATTTTTGTAGTCAATGACATGTCGGTATATCTTTAACCTACGTTGTGGTTTACACTTCTGAAAAAGTTAGTGCTACCTACTCTTTATCATGCTTTATCATGTAGTCTTGTGGATCGTTTAATACCACCAACTACTGCCTCATTCAGTTGACGAGCGTTTCTTCCACCCTGGTTTAACAAGCTTTTCAGTTCAAATAAGTTAACAAGAAATAATTCGAAAACACAAGTATCCTGTGAGATGTTGGATGTGGCAACAAGGTGGCCAAACGTAATTAAGCAAATTGCGTGTGTGCAACATTGGTGATATTCTTGCGCGCGTCAATATTTTTTTCCTTGCTTCTAGTCCAGTTCTGGCCCTTTCTCTGTCGCGAAACGTCGGGAGAGAGCCGAGAGAGAGGGACCCTCCCTCTCGACGTTGCGTGACATGGAGAGGGCCAGAACAGGACTACCTTGCTTCTGGCTAGTCATTAAGGGTGTGACCGTTAAAACTACGGAAATTATTTATATATTATTCCTAAAGTATTTGCTTACCTCGACATCCTTCAATGATGAAAACTTTTAGCACAAGGACTGGCGTGTTGCTTTTTATGTGGTCAGACTGATTTTAAAGTACAAGCCGGCAGGTGCAAGTCAAGGCGGAATATGCGTTGCTATCATTGAGGAGAGTTTCTGGTTCTTTGTTCATCAAAGACTTCAGTCGTCACTGGCGCGCCTGAGCCCACAGGGAAGAACTGTTCTGAATCTTCTATTAAATTCAGGGACTTGAATAAATTTCCATTTGCCGTGTGTGTAATTTCCACAGATCCTTGAGTGACATGAATCAACTTCTGGACCTGCACCTAATCAGGAGCCGGTCATGGGCTCCTGACCTAATCAATGAGATTGTCGATTCCAAGAAGTTTCTCGGTTTCTCGAGACGCATACATTCGCCGAAAATATTCTTCACGTATGTCTCAATGCGATAAAATCTGAAGGACTTGGTTGCTTTTGATATCCTTGTTACACTGTATGAGCGGTATGACCGTAACTGCGTACCGGCACAAATTCCACCGTATTGAAGAACGAACTCGCGCGGGGCGTCTCTAACTCATTCAGCTTACTTCGATTCTTCTTTGATAAGTGCGTTGTTTGCTTGGTTATCGATACAACATTAACTTTTCGTGGAAATAGATAGCCTCCTACTGGCTAGCGACGGCATAAAGCTTGTAATCCCTAACATCGTTTCAATATGTATATACTATTGGGACCTTTTATACTTCGTTCGGCGGGTTAACTGGGCAATCTTCTCTTATTAATGCATGATTTCGCACATCAACAACAAAGATCTTGTTATTAAAATTTGACTCATTTTGAGCGGTGAAAAAATGGTTTTAAATTTGTTTCCCTTGAAAATCGCTCGAGCGTGACATTAGGCAGCGAGAAGATGGAGAGTGCGATTTAAAAGTTTGGTGTTTCTTTTTCTCTTTTTTTAAACTCTTGTCGACGATTTTTTAAGTTAAATACTACTTTTAAAGCTTTTCAAATGTAAAAGACATTAATAGGCTTTGATTGTCCCGTCTCAAGCCAACAAGAATGGCTTACCTATTTTAGCGTGTTGCGTTACATTGCAAATTTCAAAGGGGCTGAATTGCAATTTTCTCGATTTTTGATCGGCGTTCATGCAAAATTGCTAGTAGATCCCACAAAAATGAATCCGTAAGCCTACAATTCATCGACTGAACTGTCTTTTGCTAGAATATCAGACCATTTGAAGCACTACCGGTCAGCTTTTTTCCTCACTGAATTTACATAACTTTTGACTTTTGTTTTAATTGGAAAAGTATGTCTACTTAATCGGGGCTCAGTTCGGCCAGAAAACACAAGAAATAAAAATTATCACTATCTCTTGATTAAGGAAGAATCAATGTATACATTTAAAGTTGAGAACGTTTCACAGCGATGTAAACGACTGTGTAGCATGAAGCTGAAAAGTGTAAAATTTCGGATTATCGCGAAGTGAAATCTGAGCTTTCGGTGCGATAACCGTTTTTCGTGGATTTCTGCCGTTATATTGGATATTTCAAAAAACTAACTTGATTTCCGTCAGTTACTTACCTAGGCCTTCAAACTGGCAAATTATGAGCAAAATCGACTTTTCGACCGTGGCCACATTTTTAGAATTTTCTTTGATTTTTACTGACATTTACTCTTAACAGACTTGGCGCCAAATTTGTTTTGACTGTAATTTTCATTTAGTTCTGACAGAAGTGTTTGACATGAACAACATGGACGAGGTTCTACAAGCCATCTCTATCGGCCTCATACTTGCTTGCTTCCTTCTCAACACCAATCGAGTTCTAAAGAGCATCGAAATATGCAAGGAATGCTTGGTCATCATGAAACACAAAGCAGGAATCGAAGACGATAAAATAGCCATATTATTCTACAAGAAGTTGTATTTGATATTGTCGAAGGCTTATTCTGCTATCAACAACAACACAAATGCCATAAAATATGCAGAAAAAATTCTCCAGATTTACCGTAAAAGTGGTGAAAAATTTGCAGAATGTGATCTAACCTTCGATCTAGCAAAAATGTATTTCCGTCAAAGCAAATACGCAGAAGCGAGAAAACTCTACGAGAAAACGCTACTAATCAGTACAGAAATCCGCGACAAAAAGAGAGAAGCCACCTGTTATGAAAATCTTGGAACTCTGTATCAATCAGTTGGCGAGTATGACAAGGCGAGAGAACATCTTGAGAAATCACTTGTGATCACAACAGAAATCGGTGACAGAAATGGAGAAGCCACCTGTTACGGAAATCTTGGAACTGTGTATCAATCAGTTGGCGAGTATGACAAGGCGAGAGAACATCTTGAGAAATCACTTGTGATCACAACAGAAATCGGTGACAGAAATGGAGAAGCCACCTGTTACTCAAATCTTGGAAAAGTGTATCAATCAGTTGGCGAGTATGACAAGGCGAGAGAACATTTTGAGAAATCACTTGTGTTCAAAAAAGAAATCGGTAACAGAAATGGAGAAGCCACCTGTTACGGAAATCTTGGAACTGTGTATCAATCAGTTGGCGAGTATGACAAGGCGAGAGAACATCTTGAGAAATCACTTGTGATCAAAAAAGAAATCGGTGACAGAAATGGAGAAGCCACCTGTTACGGAAATCTTGGAACTGTGTATCAATCAGTTGGCGAGTATGACAAGGCGAGAGAGCATCTTGAGAAATCACTTGTGATCAAAAAAGAAATCGGTGACAGAAACGGAGAAGCCGCCTGTTACTCAAATCTTGGAACAGTGTATAAAACAGTTGGCGAGTATGACAAGGCGAGAGAACATCTTGAGAAATCACTTGTGATCACAACAGAAATCGGTGACAGAAATGGAGAAGCCGCCTGTTACTCAAATCTTGGAACAGTGTATAAAACAGTTGGCGAGTATGACAAGGCGAGAGAACATCTTGAGAAATCACTTGTGATCACAACAGAAATCGGTGACAGGAATGGAGAAGCCGCGTGTTACGGAAATCTTGGAACTGTGTATCAATCAGTTGGCGAGTATGACAAGGCGAGAGAACATCTTGCGAAAGCACTTGTGATCAAAAAAGAAATCGGTGACAGAAATGGAGAAGCCGCCTGTTACGGATATCTTGGAACTGTGTATCAATCAGTTGGCGAGTATGACAAGGCGAGAGAACATCTTGAGAAATCACTTGTGATCACAACAGAAATCGGTGACAGAAATGGAGAAGCCACCTGTTACGGAAATCTTGGAACTGTGTATCACTCAGTTGGTGAGTATAACAAGGCGAGAGAACATCTTGAGAAATCACTTGTGATCAGAAAAGAAATCGGTGACAGAAATGGAGAAGCCGCCTGTTACGGAAATCTTGGAACTGTGTATCAATCAGTTGGCGAGTATGACAAGGCGAGAGAACATCTTGAGAAATCACTTGTGATCAGAAAAGAAATCGGTGACAGAAAAGGAGAAGCCACCTGTTACAGAACTTTTGGAAACATGTATGAATCAGTTGGCGAGTATGACAAGGCGAGAGAACATCTTGAGAAATCACTATTGATCACAAAAGAAATTGGTGACAGAAATGGACAAGCCGCCTCTTACGAAAACCTTGGAACTGTGTATGAATCAGTTGGCGAGTATGAAAAGGCTAAAGAACTTTGCGGGAAATCGCTTGCGATTCGAAAAAGAATCGGTGACCGAAATGGAGAAGCCGCCTGTTACGGAAACCTTGGATATGTGTATCGATTACTTGGCGAGTATGACATGGCTAGAAAACATCTCGAAAAATCACTTGCGATCGCAAAAGAAATTGGCAACAGAAATGGAGAAGCCTCCAGCTACTCGATGCTTGGTTCTCTGTATCTATCAGTTGGCGAAAAAGATGAAGCTAACAAACACTTTGAGAGAGCATTAGAGATCAAAAGAAAAACTGGTGACAAGAAAGGGGTAATTTCGTGTTGCAATAGTCTCGCTGCTTTATTTCACTCTCTGGGTAGATATCCCATGGCTAACAGTTATAATCGGGAAGCACTTATGATCGCATCAGAAATTGGACACAAGGCTGAGAAAGCCGCCTCTTTATTAATGCAAGGATATATCTGGTGCTCAATTGGTGACCGTGTCAAAGCTAAGGAATATTGCGAACAAGCAATTGCAATTAGTAAAGAAATTGGACACCGAGCAACAGAAGCCAATTGTTGCTTACTGTTAGGAAACGCTCTTTTCAAAGATGGGGAACATGTTAAGGCTGAAGAGCATTTTATGAAGTCGCGTCGGATAAGTGAAGACATCGCCGATATTTCAAAGCTTTTCCAATCGCTCTACGGACTAGCACGCTTAAAAGTGCAAGAAGGAGAGAATCAGGAAGCTATCTCCTACTTACTTGCTAGTATCGAAAAATGCGAGAAAATACGCAGCTCCCTACAAGATAACGATCAATGGAAGATATCGTTCTCGGACAGCAAGATTTCTCCCTACCGTAATCTCTGTGCATTGCTTTGTAAAACCGAAAATCCCGAAGCAGCCTTGTATGTTTCAGAGCTTGGGAAGGCAAGGGCTTTGGCAGATTTAATGTCAGCTAAGTACTCTATGAGGAATCCAGTCTCCACTAATCCTCAAACATGGTCCGGTATTGAAAGCATAATGGACAAAGAACTTAATTGTTCTTGTCTATACGTCTCCTATTCTTCTGACAGTATATATTTTTGGATACTTAAAAGAAGCGGAGTCAAACATTTCCGAAAGATCAAAGGAAGTGAAGCTATTGCTCACGAAGGATTTGCCCAGAATATGGAGGACTTTTTTGCCACCAAAAGCTTTAGAAGTTTTGACATGTCACCTAAGGACCTACCCAAGGATGTGTCTTTAAATGTCGTACAAGGGGAGTCAAAATCATACGAGGATGACAGCCATGAAGGTTTCCGATTTGGAAATGAAAGTAAAGAGAACCAAGGTCCAAAAATGAATCTTCCTCTGTGTTACAAACTAATCATCGCTCCTGTGGCTGACTTGCTTGACGGCTCGGAGATCATCATCGTTCCTGATCGTACTTTATACAACATTCCATTTACCGCATTGCCTGATGAAAGTGGAAAGACGCTATCCGAGACTTTCAAGATCCGCGTCGCCCCTTCTTTAACAACTCTCAGGCTCATCCATGACAGTCCAGCAGACTATCACAGCCAGACCGGTGCACTGATAGTGGGGAATCCTGATGTTGGCGAGGTGATTTTCAAAGGACGTCTTACGCCCGTTTCGCGACTGCCTAGTGCAGAAGAGGAAGCAAAGATGGTAGGAAGAAAGCTGGGTGTTGAGCCTTTACTAGGACAGCAGGCTACTAAACAGGCAGTACTTCAAGCGATGGAATCAGTGGCTCTGATACATTTGGCTGCTCACGGTGATGCAGAAAGAGGAGAAATTGCCCTGGCACCTTCTATTCGCATTCCAAACTGTATACCTCGAGAAGGACTCTACTTATTGACAATGTCGGACATTTCAAAGGTTAAACTGCGAGCTAAACTGGTAGTCCTTAGCTGTTGCCATAGTGCACGTGGAGAGATTAAGGCCGAGGGAGCGGTCGGAATTGCTAGAGCATTCCTAGGATCTGGCGCACGCTCAGTGTTGGTGTCACTGTGGGCCCTAGAAGACAGCTCAACAGAGAAGTTGATAAGTCATTTCTACGATCACCTTGTCCGTGGCGAAAGCGCTAGTGACTCTCTTCACCAGGCCATGAAGTGGATGAGATGTAACGGCTACTCTGACGTGAAGCAATGGGCGCCTTTTATACTGATTGGAGATAACGTGACCTTTAATTTTGGAAAGTAAGGTAAGATTACTTGAAAAAGTGTTTTTTTTGTTTCCTAACAAAGGGTTCCTAGTAATTGTGATTATTATTTGATTATTATAGTTTTTTGTTCTTCTCCAGCGGACATGGTGTTCTAATATAACTGACCTGCTTTCGATGAGAATAGAGACCATGAAATTACCCAATAACCTGAAATGCAACGTTTAGTGACCAAATTTCAGATATAAATCGTACTCAGCTGTAAATGGTACAATGAAACTTCCATGGTTCCAGCTAAAGTCTGAATGACAATGATTTTATACTGCGTTTTATCAAACAAATAACGAAGCCACTACCATATTATTTTAATGGTGTCTTGTAATTGCGAAGTACATTTGAGAAATTTAGGAAGCACAAGCCACAAGGTAATGTCTTTCACATTTCTCAAGTGTTTTCAGTTAATCGTAACGTTTTATGGGAGACTGATTTATTTCTTTGATTTATTCACTTTTTATATAGATTTAACGGTGGTGCCACGATAATACACGAAAAACACGATTATTTACGTTTTATACAAATGTAGCTTTTCAGGCAATCAGCTAACGCCTTTTTTAGAGAACGTTCAACTGAGATTGACTGAAGTAGCCGAACAAGCCTTTTTCATAGCTTTACACTTTGTTTGTTTGTTCTCTTTCAGCTGTCTTGGTTGAACTGACTGACTGACTGACTGACCAGCGGAAACAAGTGAGAAAGACAAAGCACAATGACCTCAAGAGACAGTTTTCAAGCCAGTGGTGTGTCTCAGTAATGCAATTTAACCGTTTTCAACAGTTTTGGTACCCTTTTAACCATTCAGCAGCAGGATGAAAACTGGGATAAATGCTACGCAAAACGTTTCAACTTTTTGTTTAGTACAAATGTATTTTTGAAGCAAAACCTAGTTTTACTCACAAGTATGCAATGATCTGCTAGGGCTATTACCTGCAAGTTGTTTTCAGTCAAAGAACAGTTGAAACTTGAGGTAGCTCAGAACACTTTGCAGTACTTTCCAAAACTATGGTTTTGATAAGTCATTACAAGCACTCTTTGTCAGTTAATGCTACAATCATTGAGCCATAAAACTGCCCAATCATTGATAAACACGTTGTTATCATTTTCGTGACACTATAGGTTACCATAGCATCAGTATGACCTGTACTAAAGACACTCTTAATTTTAGCTTTTAGTACTTATATTTATTCGAAAATTTAAGGTAGCTCTGAGCCCCATGTACAGAATTTTTTTAAACTTTGCCAATAATTGCATCTTGTCCTTATCAAAATTCTATAATAAAGAATACATGGGTTTCACGGCACCGTTTTTGAAACATAAATACCTAAAACTAAAGTTAAGGGTGTTTTTAGTCTATCGTACCTCTGCTATCGCGACACAAATTGTCCTGTTATATTTGTAGATAAGGCACCTAAAACGACTGACGCTATGTAACAATTGTCAACATGACTTACAAAGAGAATATTATTCTAAGCAAATTAAGTTGGGTCGACAACGTAGTGTATAGGACATTTCTTACCGAACCAGCTTTCAGAGTAAAAGAGCTTTAGGACGTAAATTTTTGATCAATTATTAGTAGTCTGTAGAAGAAACATAAAAAGCCAAACAAATGTGAATTTAAATTTCTACTAAAAAATTAAAGCTGAAATGAAATTATTTTTACCAGTTAGGTTTGTAATTACATTTAATTTTGTAAATAGTTCGCCGGGAAGCGTTGACCCTCAGTAAAATATACATTAAGAATTTAGGAGTTTTAAGTAATTATAATTATAAAGCAGTGTGAGGAACTATATTTGCGTGGCATTTATTGCGAAAACGTGATCATAAGGCTATTATTGTTGATTTAAAGGAGTAATAAATTAAAATAAAACTCTAAAGAAGAGAAGTCCATTTATGTAAACTACTTCCCAGAATGAACAAAGCTCTTGCTAGTATGTAGCGATGCGGGATTCTCACAAAATTTCTGCGACGTTGAAATTGCGAACTAAAAGGGGACAGTTTCGAAGGACAATGGCCTCTGGAAATTTTCATTTCGGATTCGAAATACCGTACACGGGGTAACAGGAAAAACACAAGTCTTTCCCTTTTGGCTACTGTTGCGTGAGTTATCCATGTTTTGTTTTACAATCTTAACAATTCGATTATTCCAGAGGGGAACAGTTCAGAAAAAAAGGGGAAAAGTTTGGTCTTTATCACCTTGCACGTTCTCAGCCATTTTAATAAACCTGATCGTTTTCTAAAAACGCAAGTTGTCGAAAATTTTCCAGCGCAAAATTTCATCATGCGAAATTAGGTTTTGAACGAAAAACGTGCTTTCATTGAAAGCGAAAAAGACTTGTCTGACTTGCACAAGATTGTTTGTTTTCATTGTAATGGGTCAAAACTGCAACTTACTTTAGAAGACGTCGTGATGACCTAGACTCGTGGGGGAAATCCCTTCACTCTTATTAACAAAACGAGTTGTTTCATTGGTTACAGTGTGCTTCTCTTTTATTTGTCATTTCGGGTTGTTGTTGGGAAGACGGCAACAAAGAAATCTACTCCGGCCAGTTGTTCGGTAGAAAAAGGTGATACGAGAGCGTTTTAACTCGGGTGTTAGAAGTTGTGGTCATTCACTATGGTTTTGCATTTTCACGTTTCTTGTTTAGTTACTGAAACTCTCGCGCCATTTCCTCATCCAATCAGAAGTAAAGCCAACTGAATCGTAACTCGCTCGCGCGCGTTTTCCCGCGCTTCACGCCGATCACGTGCTTAATGCGATATTTGATTGGTTTACTCGATCGCTCGTGTCTTTTGTGATTGGTCACGTTGGCTTGGATTTTAAGATTCAAATGAAAATCTCTCTGTGCAGAGCTTTTGACTAGAGTTAGCGCTTGCATCTTAACTATTCTATATTCTTCTTAACTATTTAACTAGTTTACGGGGAAACCACAAACTTCGGTTTTGCTGAATTAACCTCACCGCTCGGTCAATACAGGAAACAGAAGACCGGACATTCGAGGTTGATAAATAGTATATCATATGACAATTGATTTGGCCAAAGATTTTTGAAGAGGATGGGGTTAAAGCTCCAGTAAGCTTCCTTTCCTTCTCGCAAATGACTCCACGAGTTCGCAAAAAATTATTGGTTTCGCGATGACAAATTAATTTCCGGTCTGAAATTTATCATTGGAAAACTAACTCTAACACTTGAAATCTGTTTCTTGAAAAAACTCGTAGAAACCTCGAGAAAAACTCGCAAACGTGTTTCTACGTTTCAAAAGTATATAAACCCACACAGTCATTCTACGGAAAAAAGGCAATCCTGTTGAAAAAACCGTCGACATTTTGAAATGAAAAATGCTAGTGATTAACAATACTCGAGTATCATTCATCAGAAGACAAGACAACTAGAATTCAGCAATAAATTTTGCGAGTATCGCAAAAAAAAAAACCCGGCTAACTTGAGCTGTTTCATAAAACATTGAAACTTATGAAACGATGATATGTTTTTTCAGTAGTTCGAAATCTCTTGCCAGATCTGAAGAGTCGAATATTTCTTGAGCCTCACTAGAATCAATAATCACGAATTCAAAACTTTCAGGGCCTTCCTCTTTGTCTGAAGCCATTCCTTCATCCTCGTCCCCACATTTGTAGTAATAGTCATTGTCATCTTCATCGTCATCATATTCGCTCGATTCAGGATCTACGGAGTCCTGCGACCCTAGATCAACCGTAGACATCTTAAACCTTCGAAAAGCTCTACAGGAAACTATAAAAGCATGGATAAACTACTGCTATTAACCCCTGAAAACTCTCGTCTTTTTGTTTCGTTTCCTCAGAAACGAAACGGTATTGTTTTCAGTTCAGGGGTGAACTATTTACATAATTTGTAACATCCAATCAGAGTAAAGTTCGTAATTGTTAATGTAAATACGGCGGCAAAATTTCAGCCAAAACTCGGTCCATCGCACCAAAATGTTTCATTTGCAACATTTCGATGAAACTCTCGTTTCTCGGTATTATCTTACACAAGAAAACTGCGAACTGGACTTGATAGTGATTGTGAAAAAGAAATATGTTTTCGAAGTAGAGACACCGCCACACCACGCGATTTGTCCATCAATGCCGATGGAAGCAGTTAGTTTTGTTTAATTCAACAAAGAAATGGTACAGTTTTCCGTTTCAGAGTGATTTAATGACATGAGTATGAATGTTATCAGGGTAAACGCTTGTAATTCACAAGGTAAACGTGTCCAGCAAAAGTAACTTCTCGAAACTAAATTTTATTTCGTGACACGGAAAGAAAAGGAAATTAAAATGCCATGCATGTAGAAATAATTGACGACTTAAATGCTCCTGAGTCTTACTAAAACGATGTATTCTAAAGAAACGAAGATATCTGTTTCCCTGCTTGATTTAAATGTGATTAAGATCACAACTACGGCGACATAATTTTGGTCAATCAGAACACTTGCCAGCTATAACAATCCCGCCCCTACTCTGTGGCTGTTTACGGGAAAAGAACACGCATTTAATTTGGTGCGTTTGGACGATACTACAGATACCATATATTGTGGAAGGTAACTAATTCATCATATTGTAATTTAATTAACGTTGGTATATTGCAAAATAGGCACAATATGGCTGTTTTATGAGGTTTTCTTCATATCGTAGGTGTCGACATTTTCCAGATCTAGTTGAATTTCTCGAATTTCCGCCACAATTCCAGTAGCTTTACTTCTTAGAGCGCGCTTTTAAAAATAAGAAAATTTGTATGTCGACATACCGCGGCATTTTAAGAGCTGGTTTCCATGAAAACACCGATAGCATTTGTATTTTAGCTTCATAATATTCAAGCGAAAGTGGAGGAATAATTGCACAACTGCCGTCACACATGAGGCATCCTTTTTGAAAAGAAAAATATACTGCGTCACTGACAACAAAACGTAGAGTGCCGCATCCATTCGAATCAAGGACTGCCCGGCACAGAAATGGAAAAATTATGCGTCAGGTCCTTTTGCCTCTTAGCTTTATTTAGCCTCACACACAACACTTTAAATTTCTGAAAAATTTGGCTGGGCTGTGCGGCCCGCTTCCCAAAGCACTTACCCTATTTAAGACCAAAGTCTGCGACTTATCTAACCTATTTATGGCCTGACCGTTAAATTAGTACCCTGTTTCAGACCTGCCGTAATTCTCTAGTTCAGAATGATGTTAAAGGTATTGTGAATGGCTTTAGTTGCTGGTCTTATCGATAATGATTAAAAAAGAAGGTTCTTCTAAAAAACATACCTAATTCAAGACTAGAGTGCAAAAACCATACCCAGTTTGAGACCCAAATGACCAATATCGATACTCTACTTCTGACTAAAATGTCTTAAAAGAACATGTCCTTCTGACGCTGGACATACCTATATAGCCGATATAAGGGAGCACCCCCCGCCCCTAGGGCAGAATCAAAGTGAAGTATCACAAGTAAATACATTTCGAAGCGCGTTGACTGTAATAACGGATACATGTGTAGACAACTTAAATTAATTAGCCCTTCATCTTTTACAATAGGTTCAGTACTAAACCTCACCTGGACGAAAACCCCAGGCTCTGGCAACTGAACAGATCAGTGCGGTGCAAGGCGGCGCATTAGCACATATCCCCCTCACCCCAGGACTTCTCATGCACAGGATATCAAAACCCGGCCTTCTCAGACTTTGAATATCTTTGCGGAAACGAAACAAAACTGCTTTCTGAGAAAAAGCTCCTTGTTCATAGTGTGAAGTAGTAGACGTACACAGAGCAGTTGTTGGGTTGATGTCATTGACTAAATTTGGCCATGTTGGCCAAATTTTGAACTCGGGCAGACTGCTAACTACCGTAAGCCAAAAGCCGCCATATTTGATTGTCTCAGCTAGAAATCCCAAGATTTCAAAAATTTCCAAACTTTTTAGCGCTTTCCTTGGCGTCTTGCCATGTTTTATAGATCAGTGAACCATGAGTTGACATTTGGTGTATTTCAGACGCCTGTACTACGTTTTACTTTTGTGCGTGAAGGAGATCGCCAGTGGAAACTTCATACTCCAAACGATGAGTTCTTTTACTGGGAAGTTTCGAGAGTATCCCACTATTTCGGCGGACAATTTCGAAAAAGAAAACTGCCCCACCGGCGTGTCCAATTGATAAAATTTAACAAATTGACGTCAGTTTTTTATGCGTGTGTCCTCCTATTGATCATAAATTGCGTCATAACATTGTTAAAGTGGCTGTGGAACCATGAGCCACAGGCGAGGATTACCACATGATCTTTTGTCAATTGTCATCTATAACTTTCCAATGGCAATCAATGGCCTAATTGGTATCGATTGGTATTGATTGGTTGCAGATTTCGTCACATTTTACAATCTACAAGCTACTTTGGTCGACATTACAAGAACAATAACAACCGAGATATGAGCGACTGTACAGTAGTACGAGCATGTGCAACATGGTATATATGCGTTGTGTTGAGAAGTCTGGGTGCAACTTGTTTAGCCAACTGATAGCAAACGATGAATGGCTTTTGTGTGACTACCGATTGATCATTGATTGACTGATACCAATCAATACCAATTAACTAATTTTATCAATTGATCGATTGCTTTTCTGATCATTAATTTCCATTGATTGGATACCCCAGGAAACCGTCCCAGGATTAAAATCGCGAACCTGTAACTTGGAAAAAGTTGGCAGAAACTGTCAGACAGTATACAGCAAATGTCAAGGCTGTGGTCCAAAAAAATTATAAGGAGCCCAAAGGTTCGTAACCATGAAATCCTGGTTACGCACAGTTAAGCTTATATAAAAATAGTAAGTTTTTCCACTCGCCCAAAGGCAAAAGTTAGTTACCTGTGGCACTTGGACTCTTCTAGAGTACAGCCCTGAGAGTCAGTGTTAAATTTGGAGATGACTCACAAAATTCTGTTGACGAAGTACAGAAAGAACCGATTGCCCCACATTTGATAAGGTTTAGCAAAAGACAAATTTCCATTGTGAAAATGTTACTTTTTATTCCCTTTTTTTCTTTCTTTTGTACTATACACTGTAGATCATATGTCTGGATTGGACTCTGTTGCTCTACACCACAGATTTAAGTCCAGGCAGGTGCAGCTGTACAGTCATACATGTGTGTTTGTCACTTATAAATAAACTACAGTAAGAGCAAGGTGTGTTAGGTACATGCACCAATGGCAGAACTATATACAATGTACATGAACACCCCCTCCCCACCCTGCTATTTACCTTTACCTTGCGTTAGAGCTGCCCTCTTCAACAGAAAAAAAATGAGAGTGTCCGTCTGTACAGGTAACTGTCGATTGTCCTGTTCAAGGCCGCATAATTTTTTCTGGAATGTATGGAAAATGACATGATTGGTTCATCAATCAGTTGCGGTTTAAAGTATAATACTTGTAAATTTGTTGTCATGAACTACATTGGTTGCGTTGACAAATATCTGGAGAGTTGACCATAGAGACCACAAGTGAAAATTGTTACACATCGTGGGTGAGATTCAAATTAAGAATTTTGAAGTTTAAAAGCCAGATTAACAGGGGTATAATGGTGACAAAATTTTTCCACAAGTGGTCTGTTTTTTTTTATGTGAACTCGCAAAGGTCATTGTCTGTCCCATAGATAGAATGCATGCGGAGAGCAAACTTCCTTTGTTGTCTCAGCATCATAATTTGTCACATCTGATGTTGTGACAATGAAATGGTTTAATGAATGGATAATTTATACAAGAAACACAATTATCAGCAACACATGAATGTCTCATTCTCTCTGAGTTGTCTCTTCGCTTTCAGGGATGGCCGATCAGTTAGCTCAGTGGTAGAGCGCCAGACTAGCATGCGGGAGGTCGCGGGTTCAAACCCCAGCCAGACCAATACTTGGGGTCTTAAAATAATTGAGGAGAAAGTGCTGCCTTTGTAATGACATCTGCAAATGGTTAGACTTTCTAGTCTTCTGGGATAGACACAATAAACCGTTGGCCCCGTCTCACAGCTCTTCATACATGTAATTAATTCTGTGGGACGTAAAATAACCCACACACTAATCAAAAAGAGTAGGGGACATAGTTCCCGGTGTGGTGGTCTGTCTCTCATCTGATGATGGCTAAATGCTCGCAGATATTAGCTGCATAAGATACTCTGAAATCCAAGGGTAAATGAAGCAAAGTAATGTAATATAAATGGCGGCTGTCATGAAGGGCAGGGCTGTCATTAAGGGCAGTAACCCGTAACACCTGTTATGGCTGAGTGTACTTAATTTTTCCTTGACATTACGGGTGAAATTGTCTGTTGTTGATAGAATTCACCCACAAAGTAACAAATTTGCTACGGGTGTAGAGAACAAAGAAATCTGAAATTTTGAGATTTAGTAAAGAGTTTACTTTGCATATACTGTACATTGTATATGAACCAAACTAACAAATTCTGCCTTTATCTCTCCCCTTCTACTTCTCCTTGAAGAATTCCTGAGATTTTCAACTTAGTGTCCGAAGAACTCCTTATAAATTTCCATTTTGGTTACTGAAGAATTCTCCTGATCCTCGACAGCTGGGTATATCTTATTATTATTATTATTATAATTATAATAATTATAATTATTATTCTAATTATTCTACTTATAATTGTAATTATTATCTTATTATTATGCAAGACCCCATCCTAGTGGAACCACCACCTCTTCTGTTGATAACAGTTTTACATTTTTTTTTTCTTTCAACAGCACAACTGTGTTTCTCTACTGTTCAGAAACGACAGAAAATTTGTTGATGTGCAACCCATCATACAGTCATCTCAAAAATTATATTGTTAGTACTATAATATTGGTTCTTGTGATGATAATATAGTTGGACTGTTTTTGTCATGAAGTTTTGAGTTTGCTTTAAGTCTAAGGGAAACAAAAGACAGTAGAAACTGATAAAGTGAATCTTTTGAATTCTGAATTTCTGAATTCTTTTACTACTTACTATAATAATTATACAATGTAAGTTGTAGTGTTACTGACAGACTGCCGACAGGGAAACCTCACAGAATACCGGGAAATTACAGCTGTACTTGTGATGAGCAGCATGTAGTTAGCACATTACCACACAGCAAAAATCGAAGTACAAAACAGACTTCAAATGACACCTAACCTTGTACCGTATAGTGTCAATAAAAAAATAATTTTATATTTTCTCTCATAATTTTAGCGCAGTATACCATTGGAGCAGCAAACCATAGTTCCACTCATTGATGACAAGACAGATAAGGTAGAGCAAGAGTTTTGCTGAGTTCCATGCCCATGCGTTTTAATTTCAGACTTAAACTTATTATGAAATAGAAGAAAAGTCCATGTTTCTGTAGAGTTGTAAAACCATGAGTGGCAGTTTGTGAGAACTTAGAAATGCTATGGGAACACAACTACAGGCAAGCTCTTCTGCACCATATTTTGAGTTCTCTACCTAAGCTTTGATGAGTGTTTCAACTTGATTGTTTTTTTCTTTTCAATTTTTCTCAAGATGTAATTATCTTAGTTTGCTTAGTCACCATCATTTATGTCAACAGCTTGTGCTAGTTCTTTGCTTCTGTTAAGTGAAATTAAGGCAGAAATTCTGCACCTTTTAGCATGCACTTTACAGCGTGTTTTCTAAGTTTCCCCTACCTTGTACTTTACTGTAGTTGATAATATTCCTTTTCTCTGTGACCTTTCACTTTGATAATTTTTTTGAGTGATTCATTGCTGTGTAATTTCCACAGCAAAGTTCTGTTTGTGTAACACTGTTGCCCGCTGGACACTGTGTTGGATCTGTCATGTGAGTATGTATTGTACTGTGCATATTACGAACAATAAGAAATAGCATACAGTGCAGTTGAGAGGAACATGAGGGAGCGATGACAACTGCAGTGTCACAAAAAATGGCATAATACTGCACAAATTCAGCAAATTATGTCCTATATAACTCAAAATTGTGCTTGTAGGCAGGTGAACATGGACTGAATGATGGAAAAGCTCTTCATACAGGAACGCGTTCTACGCAGGCTAAATTGCCCACTTTAAAGAATTCGTTTCCATGTTGCGTTATAAATTGTTCATTTGAGCAGACCCTATAGCACATTTTGGATGCCCACTTAATTCAAATACTGGCTAAAAGCCTGGTCATAATAATCAGCCTGTCTAGCTGGTGTTTTAAATGGTATCGCGGCAAAAACCAGGTGCCCTTGTCAATGTCCTCTGTGTGCTTTGCATCCGTGCATTGCATTGGCTGCCTATGGTCAACTATGTTACTGTAGGTCTAGTGCAATAATAATTATTATTATATGGCTTTGGCTTGTGGTCGATATAACGCGCGTTCTGATTGGCTAAGAACGAGATCTGAAAGGTCATTATGCAGCCGTAATGCCCACGGGCCGATTACGGATTATGCAAATTAGGAAGAGCCCGGCTCTGAAAATTGAAGCGCATTGAAACGATGAAAGCCGATTAAAAACAATAAGAGAAAGTAAATTTAATCCGAGTTGTTAAAAGTTTAAAGATTTTTCCTTAACAAAATTTATATGGAAGTCGTTTTTGACTTACCAGCCGGAACCTTGGCGGGCAGTGGTGAAAAACAATCGAAGTTTACCGAGTCTGGTAAAGCTAAAATCGCTAAGTGAAAAACACCCTCGGCAGATCTGTCATGCATCCTGAGCAGAACACCACTAAGAAACTTATAAGTTATCAACTTAGTCACAACAATTACTGAAATATTGAACTCCGCAACAGTTCTTATCAAATAGATTCCCTCGCTTTAACACAAGCAAGTGTAAATCAGCTTCCAGGATCATCAAATATAAACAATCGGGCGGTTTCTGTCGGTAGCACTGTTTCTGATAACTGCAGGTAGTTTTAGACGTTCACAAGGCTTGTAAAGTTCATCCATAAATCCCAGAATGAAGAAGGCGTAGATATGTTGTCCAAAGCGAATGCGGAGATCGAGTTATTCTGAGCAGTACATTCTGAAGCATTAGTATTTTCTTTCACCGAAAGACCGTTGGTTTGGACTATTTTGAAGCACTTTCTGTCTTTTCTATATGCGTTGACGTTTCGCCACAAAAGTCGGAAAAACTCCCCCATCAAGTTGTGGCACCACGGTACCAAAATACCTTTTTGAGGCTGTGACAAGCATTTTTCCCGTAAAGAAATGTGTGTTTTTCACAGAATACGTAAAGGTCACTGACTGTGTAGTTTTGCCCTGGGTTTGAGACGATGAATGAATCGGTAAACGCGCGCATCGCCGGATGTAAATTGACGACTTCCGCTCGAATATTTTTTCCTTTTCTTTATTAAATTCATGAGCCATATAATAAACAACTTAATAACCTCGACCGTTCGGTCGTTACAGGAAAATCTCAAACCTCGGCCTACCGTATTGACCTCACTATCGCTCGGTCAATACGGCAAGGCCTTAGTTTGAGATTTTCCCGTAACGACCTCACTCTCGGTTATTAAGTAATTAATAACTACTTAATAACCGAGCGCGCGTTATATCGGCCACAAGCCAAAGGCATATAATAATATCAAATAATGTTTGCCATTACTACATCTCTTACTAGGTTCTTTTTTGAAGGTCCACATGGGAATGTTCTCTACACAGGTAATTTAAAGTTGCCTTACCATACAGGTCTGGAATATACTGTACTGTAATTTTAAGGATGCTGAAGCTGAAAATTGCAGTTGGATAGTTGGCCTTCACTTTCAAGGTGTCATAAAATATTCTGTGATGTATAAGTAAGCAAAACAACATGAGGACTACACACATATGTATCTTTCGTAAACAAAATTATTATATGCAATTGAATTAGAAATTTGTAACTTTTGTTGACTTTTCAGTAGTTAAACGGCACATAATGCTTTATGCTAATTAGTAATTACATGATTGGAAAATATTGTAACCAATTAAAACAGTTCAAGATACAATGTATCTTGTTTTGACAATGGCAGGTGATTTTCGATTAGCAAGAGGTGATGTGAAGAGGATATCATTCTTCCATGCTAATGGAAGGTTTGCTTTTTTCAGTATTGCTTAGGAAAGTATGAAAACAGTCACCAATGCTCAGTTCTGTCATCTTTCATAAGAGAAATTTCTGAAATTCAACCCGAGAAAATTCCTCACTGAAGACAACATTGCTCTTCAGGTGTATGTACAGCAATCTGTGCAATGTCTCTGTTGAAAATTGACTACAGAAACTAGTCAGAGACAAAATCTGTCCCTATCATGCTGATTAAATCATCTATGTGGAATTTTCTGTCTTGAATCTCAGCCCCTCTCCTATATGATCAGAACAAATGAGCTAGTCTTGACATACAATGCCTTAATATAGTTTGACTACAGCACGTCAATGATATCTATGTCCTCAATTCAAAATAGAGTTCAAATAATGATTTTTTTTAAAATGCCTGTTACATATGCATTGCTTTATATCTGATCAGCTAAATTTCATGAACATATATTCATTTGTATTATAAACTAACTATTTATTGACCTTAATTTTGATATTTTCCTCTCCTGGAGTACATGTTATTGTAAACAATCTATCGGCCAAGGTTGTGGCACCTCATATAAAAAGCTAAATTCAAGTTTTATCTTGTACATTTTAGACCTGGCTATATTTTAGGTGAATTAATAAATTTTACAACGTGATCACGGTATTCCCTTTCACGTTTTCAGCATTAAAGATATCAAGAGCATGTACATTGACACGACATTTTGCTTACCAAAGACAAATTCACTACCACGTCGGGTTTGTAGGATTTTCATTTTCCTTTCAATGACCTAGCCTCACACATTTGTAAAGCAGTTACTAGGCTATCTGCATCAGTTTTCTTGGAATAATAAGTTGTCCTAGTCTTTCTTTGGTTTTTGTTGTTTTAATTTGTTGTTGTTGTTGTTGTTGTTGCTTTTTGAGCTTCTCCTAACTGACAGGATTGTCTCACAACAACACAGGAACAAAGTAGAGATGCCATCATAGAGCTTATAGACAGGTTTGTGAAAGGAAAGGATCTAACGTTCAATAACTTTTGAATCAAACAGAAACTAAATGAATTAAAATTCCTAGTCCACTCTTAACAGATCCTAAATTTTTGTCACAGGTGGCTCTGTGGACGAGAGTGACATTCTGAAATAAGGAGAATCTAATCAAAACAGTCATTTTCAAAAAGCCATGATAATCATACAGATGTAAGCTTCATCATCTAGTTGAAAAGTGTAGGAATGGGCAATAATCATGGCTACGGAACTTTGACCTCATCCATTTAATATCTGTTACCTTTTAACAACCTTTCAAAATACTTATTGGCATTCTTTTAGGGGCAACCCCTTTTTTCAGATTTTTTGGCCCTACTTTCATACTGTGACAGGTGGTTTTCAAGAGGTCCTGAATATGCTGTGAGCTTGCTATGCAAAGGGATGTATGGATTTGAATATTTGTTGAAGGAAGTGGCAATGAACTACAAGACCAAGGTGCAGACATGTACATAAAAACTTATACCATTCTTCAAATTTCTCAGAAATTATTGTGTACAGTAGAGCTCCTGCATGTCATTACGTGTGTCCTGAAATCTTACTTTTCCTAAAATACTTGTTTGCGTTGTAGATCCTTGTAAGTGATGAATGGCTGGCTATGTACAGGTATCTCCCAGACATGACTCCTCATTTCACAACTGATGGCCAATCTACCAAGATACATGCCTGTAAGTGGCAGGTAAGAACACTTGAATGTATACACTGTACAGCTTTTTTCTTCCAGAACTCAACTGCTTTAACATCCATAGCTGACAAATTTTTTTCTTACAAGTACAATGGAAATAGCCTTGAAAATCAAGCCACAAAGCCATGGCAGCGGCTAAATCTCCAAACTTTGCCACTATTATTAATTTTCTCCATAGGCCATTTCCAAGTTACCTTGTGCCATTGTTTCAAAACAAGTCTTTGTGTGAAACCATTCATATGAAAATGTGTTCCGTCTAGAGAGGTTCATTTTCAAGTAAATCAAACTCATTTTCATATGAAAGGTTTTGCACGAGGACTTGTTTGACTTGTCATATGCTAAATTAAAGGACGCAGTATACAGTTTCCCCTTTGTGCACATATTTCTGAACTTCATTGTAAATCAGAGTAACCCAGCAATGAAGTTAAACATTTGTGTTCTCAGTTCTGTTTCATGACAGCTGAATTGATCAAGAGAGACATTTTAATGATAAAAAACAAAGCACTTACTCTTCTTCTCATTAAAATGCATGATCTTTGCTAATAACAGTTTGTTTTCTGCTGGTTTCATAGTCCAAACGAAGCTGCAATTCCGACCTTCCATGTGGTTCTTTAGTTCATCCTTCTGTTGAAACAAAGGTCCTGCGAATTAAGCCCACAACCATGTGGGTTGCACGTGACAAAAAACCAATGCCTACAGATTTTAAAAGGTCAGACTAGTCTTTAAAGTCAGTAAGAACTTTAAGTGTGGTTCTATGCCCCACTGGGGGCCATAAGGAATTATGATGATGATGTGATGCTGATGATAATTCTGATGATGCTGATGATGCTGCTGCTGATGATTCTGATGATGGTGATGGTGATGGTGATAATGATGGTGATGGTGATAATGATGGTGATGGTGATGGTGATGGTGATGATAATGGCGATGGTGATGGTGATGGTGATGGTGATGGTGATAATGATGTTAATGATGATAGTGATGATAATGATGATAATGATAATAATGGTAATAATGATAATAATGATAATAATGATAATAATGATAAAATGATAATGATGATAATGATGATAATGTTGATAATGATACTAATGGTAATAATGATAATAATGATAATAATGATAATCAGGATAATAATGATAAAATGATAATGATGATAATGATGATAATGATGATAATGATAATAATGGTAATAATGATAATAATGATAATGATGATAATGATGATAATGATGATAATGATGATAATGATGATAATGATGACAATGATGATAATGATAATAATGATGACAACGATGATAATGATAATAATGATGATAAGGATGATGATGAAGATAATGATGATAATGATGATAATGATTATAATGATGATAATGAAGATAATGATTATAATGATGATAATGATCATAATGACGATAATCATGACAATGATGATAATGATCATAATGATGATAATGACGATAATGATGGTAATGAGGATAATAATCATAATGATGATAATGACGATAATGACGATAATGACGATAATGACGATAATGACGGTAATGACGGTAATGACGATAATGACGATAATGACGATAATGACGATAATGACGATAATGACGATAATGACGATAATGACGGAAATGACGCTAATGACGATAATAACGATAATGACGATAATAACGATAATGACGATAATGACGATAATGACGGTAATGACGGCAATGACGATAATGACGATAATGACGATAATGACGATAATGACGGTAATGACGGTAATGACGATAATGACGATAATGACGATAATGACGGAAATGACGCTAATGACGATAATAACGATAATAACGATAATGACGATAATGACGATAATGACGGTAATGACGGCAATGACGGCAATGACGGCAATGACGATAATGACGATAATGACGATAATGACGATAAAGACGATAATGACGATAATGATGATAATGACGATAATGACGATAATGACGATACTGATGATGCTGATGATGCTGATGATAATGATGATAATGATGATAATGATGATAATGATGATAATGATGATAAGGATCATAATGATCGTAATGATGATAATGATCATAATGATCATAATGATCATAATGATCATAATGATCATAATGATCATAATGATCATAATGATCATAATGATCATAATGATCATAATGATCATAATGATCATAATGATGATAATAATGATAATAATGATAATGATGATAATGTTTATAATGATGATAATGATCATAATGATGATATTGATAACGATAATAATGATAATAATGATACTAATGATAATGATGATAATGATGATAATAATGATAATAATGATAATAATGATAATAATGATAATAATGATAGTAATGATAATAATGATAATAATGATGATAATGATAATAATGAAAATAATGATGATAATGATGAGAATGATGAGAATGATAGTAACAATGATGATGATAATAATGATGATAATGATAATGATGATAATGTTGGCAGTAATGGTAATAATGATAATGATGATAATAATGATAATACTAATAATAATGATAATTATGATAATGATAATAAAGATAATAATGATGATAATAATGATAATGGTAGTAACAATGATGCTGATGATAATAATGATAACAATGGTAATAATGATAATGATGATAATAATGATAATACTAATAATAATGATAATTATGATAATGATAATAAAGATAATAATGATGATAATAATGATAATGGTAGTAACAATGATGATGATGATAATAATGATAACAATGGTAATAATGATAATGATGATAATAATGATAATACTAATAATAATGATAATAATGTACTAATGATAAAAATCATGAAATCCTTGCATGAACTCAGAACTCCGGCGCTGAAACATGAGACCACAAAATAATGTAAAAAGGAATGACTCGAAATGTAAAGAAACAATTTGTAGCAAAAAGTGTGATATGCACTGAAATAGTCACGATTGTGGTGCAAAGTGAACTTGTTTAAAACGAATGAGCGCCCTTTTTGTTTCCCTTATTAAAAGCATTGAAGGGGAAACTTCTGTGGAAATTGTGTCGCAGATGACGTAAAATCAAACGTTATTGCGGCTGTATCGGGGCTAGTCCATTAATGACTTATTTGCATCGCCTATGATTGAATTGTGCGATATCTTTTCGTTAGACAACCATTCGATCTGTGCAGTTATTGTGCGATTTCTGGGGCTGAGATATGTACGGGTCCGCAAATGATCCCAGGACCGCAAATGATCCCGGACCGCAAATGATCCCCAAATTGGACCGCAAATGATCCCGGACCGGAAATGATCCCTGATCGGGACCGCAAATGATCCCGACTAAAAAATAAGGAACGGCATGG